>NW_026690902.1:0-300000 GCF_020826845.1 Diceros bicornis minor | reverse complement strand
TCACTAATTCTTTCATCCATAATATCAGCTATGTTTTTTAAGGATTCTAGATTCATTTTTATCTCATTAATTATGTTCTTCACATCCATAATTTCTGCTTGTCCTTTTTTTTAAATAGTTTCAGTCTCCTTGATGAAGTATTCCTTTTCTTCATTAATTTTATTCCTGAGTTCATCGAACGGTCTGAACATTCTTGTAACATGGTGAGTTTCTTTAATGACAGTTATTTTGAATTCTCTGTCATTTAGATTGTAAATTTCTGTGACTTCAAGGTTCGTTTCTGGAGATTTGTCATTTCCTTCTGCTCTGAATTGTTACTGTAGTTTATTATTGTATTTGATGAACTAATCTTTTGCTTGCGTACTTGTGGTAGTATCAGGTCACAGATGCCGCTTGCTACTGCTGTGGGGGAAGCATGAGCTGTGTTTCTGATCTCACTCCATATGCTGGAAGTTGCGTGGGTACAATGGCTGTTCCCATCCACTGGGAAAGCATTCACACTGGGCTCAGAGCTGCCACCAAACGGAGGCACGTACCCAGTTGTGAGACGGCAGCACTACTATGGGTATTTGTGCCATCTGGGAAAGCATTTGCATGTGCGCATATATCTGCTGCTGCCTTTTCTTATTCTCATGCCAGCCTCTGTGCTTCGTGGGTGGGACTTCTTCACAGGTTCTGAGCATTGGCCAATCATTGGGACTGCAGTGGCATGGTGGGCTTTCCAATCATCCAGGAAAGCATTCATTTGAGGGTCCAGGGCTCCCGCCAAACCCTCCCAGAGTTGCACCAAGGCGCATTCCTACTTTTGGGGATGCAGCAGAACTATTGGCTCTCACGCCAACCTGGGAAGCACTCGGGTGTGTGCACAATGCTGCCAGGGAAGCGTTGGGGATAAGAATGAATTCATAGTAAATGCGATGACAAGCATAAATCTCAAAATAATTATGCTGAGGGAACGAATCCAGTAAAAAATGAGCACATAGTATATGATCTCATTTATAAAAATCCTTGGAAAATACAGGAAAATCTATAGGGACATATACCAGATCACTGGTTGCCTGGGAATGAGAATGTGTTTGCAAACGGCAGGGAAGGAGGTATTAAAATGAATATGAGGAAATTTGGGGAGGATGGGCGTTCCTTTTCTTGATTGAGGTGATGGTTCCATAAGTTATAAACAAAATGTATCAAATTGTTCACTTTAAATGTTTACAGTTTACTCAATTAAGCTAGAACATGTAGGGGAAAGAGAGGGATAGAGAGCCAAAAGAGGGAAAAGGAAAGGAAAAGAAGGACTGAGGGTGAAAATTAAGTGGACAAAAGGAAGAGGGCAACACAGGATGCATCGGGTCTCTGTGGCTTTGGCAGCTCTTTCCCCTGCAGTCTCCCATACTGGGCAGCTGACTGGACCATTCTAATGTGCTCTCCTCACCTCACAAGTCACTGTCTGCCGGCGGAAGAAGGAGGGCGACTATGAGCACCCGAGACGATGCCTGGGCTATTACCTGCCTCATGGCGACCTATGGAAGCTGCGATGACTAGATATGACTAGATCTGAGGTCCCCTTTTCCCAGCTGTGGTCCAGAGGAGCTTGGCTGGAACACAACACAACCATATTAGACGGACACAGGCTCCAAGCCTTTCTAGACTTGGCCTCTGACTGGCTCACAGGGGTCTAAGCTGAAAGGTTTCACCTTCCTTAAGTCCTGAAAGTGACTTCAAATTCTGTCCTGTGGTGTCACACCAGTTCATCCCTCAGGGACAACAGAATTGGTGAAACCAGCACAGACGTTGCCATCATGTAAAATCAAATCCCCACTTCAATGCAAGGTTTCCCTTCTTAGGAAAATTTGGAACATCCCTCCCCTTCACTCTGTGCAGCTGTCACACCCCTCTCGGTTCCTCCATATTCCTCCCACACAGAAGCCCTGGCAATCTCAGGTTCCCCTTTTCTGCTTCATTCTCTGAAGCTCTGATTCACCAGGACTTCCAGATCAATCTCCCTCAATGGCTCCTCTCCCCACTCATGGGTCCTCCATGACCAGAAACAGGCCAAGATGGGAGGAGTGGGTGAGACATGACTCTGCAGTCACCTTGGGCCTTTTGAGCTGAAATGACTAGGTGTCTGGGAATCCTGAATCCCAGAGAAACACCAAGGCTCTGGGAAAAGAGTATCTGCTCTGGATGTAAAAGTGAATAATACTCAGCGGGAGAAATCTGAGGGAAAAGAAGGAGTCTTTTTTCATCTTTCTCTGAACAGAGTCCAACTAGCCTCACAGCAGAGGCTCCCCAAAAAGCAGCCCAGAGCATCCCAGGCATGAGGCAGGCTGTGCTGTTCTGCAGTGGGTCTGTTGGAACAGATTACATTATCTGTACACACTGTGTAGATGACCACAGCTGAAGATACCCAAGGGCTGAGAATTAAAGTCACAGTCATGGCATTCTCTCAGACTTTTTGTGTGTGAGCTTCACATTCTCAATATTAAGCAGTGCTTCTCTGAGAATGCACACTCTGAATATTATAATGATTAATAATATTAGGATATTATTATACATTGCATACATTATACACTGTACATTATAATTATAAATTAATGTGTAATTATTATACATTAATATATTCTTATTATATATTACATTATTAAAATATCATTCTAATGGTTAATAATCATTATCACTATTGACTATTTAATTTCTCCTAAGCAACATGACTGGCAAGCTCTGCGTGTATTATCTCAGTTACAGTCACAATATTTAGGGTTTTATTCCCATTTTAAGCTAAAGATGTGGAGGCTCAGAAATATTAAATAACTTGACAAAGAAGGAAAAAAATTACTACAAACCTAAATTAAACACCTATTCAAACTATGTGTCAAAGAAAGAAAGACATTTTCTGACTTACAAACAGACTCAAAGTTGACCTCCCACTGGCCTGCAGTGAAAGAACCAGTAAAGAATGTACATCAGGAAGAAGAAATGTGAACCCAAGAAACATAACAGGAGTCATGAGTAAAGGAAAAAAAGGTCTGTCTAATTTAGTATTAGTTTTAAAACAAGACATTAAAAACACATTCGAACCAAAATTCCAGATGATTACCACATGGAAGATTAGAGGAGAGAAAATTTAGGTAAAAAATAACTCATTTTTTAGAGAAGATATTAATATTAAGATACTCTATTATTTTTTAACACATTGCTCTCAGAAACTGATAAATCTGTGGGACAAAAGTAAGTAATGATAAAGAGGATTTGAAGACTGCCACATACTCGATCAGACAAATAGACAAATCCCAACACACTGGCTTATTGTGAGATTTGTGATGCTGAAAACAGTCGTTCTCCTGACAGCATGATACTGCAATGGCATATCAATTTTCATGAATCAAATTTCCAACGCATATGAATCTAAAAAAATGGATAATCCAGTATTTCATTGTATGCAACTAGTGATTCAACATGCAACAAATACCAGAAAAATAAAGACCCAGAAGTAGGTGTCTTTTTTGAGAAGACAGATATAACAGCTCTTTAGTGAAATGTTATGTTGGAATCTATTGGAATATTACACAAAAAGGACAATCCATTTGGACTAGGTATGTTTTCTCTGTGACTGTGAGGGCAAAACTCTAAAGAATCCCCTGACTGTGATAACTCTCTGTTGTTCTTAAAATACAAATACATAACACTCAGGAAAGGAAAGGAAGGAAAGATCTCCTTTCTCTCCTCACCTGAAACTCAATCTCCCACCTCAAAAAGATCACTGTCTGTATCTTCTCTGTCATGCAAAGGAATCAATGAAAAGAAAAGTATTGGTATATATTAAAGTTTCAAGAGCTCAAAGCAAGAAAACCTAATGACCCCTGCAGAGGCATTGATGTAGTGTGAGCTCCATGTCATCTGCACCGTCTTGTCTTTTACCATCGTGTTTGTCGGGACATCCTTCTTGGTTCCTCACTTTCCCTGCCTCGCTAACGAGTCTGTCTGCATCAGTGCTACCGCCAGTCTCTCTCTTGCCGTCTTCACTTTCTCTTCCTGTTTTCTGATATCTTCCTGAGTCACCAGAAGTTGTTTGCAAAGGAGCTGTGGGATGTACAGCCCAGCTCCTGGGATCGTCTCTGCTGAATCTGAAGACAAGGTAGGGGTGGGCATGGGATTGGAGTTTGGACCACCTCTGAGCACACCTGGCAGGGATGCACCTGTGGAACTAGGTGCAAGATTCAGCAGGGCTTTGGCAAGGTCCAAAGGACTTAACAGTTCTCCTGCACTCTGCAGGCCTGGAGACCTTGCAGTCTCTTATGCCAGCAGAGTTGTTGGGGCTGCTCCAAGGTTTCCTCCCATGAATGGCATCTGACCTCATTGCCAGGATGGGATGTGATTCTAGTAACTGGCCTCTTGAATATGTAACTGGACATCCTCAAAGGGATGGAGATGCTCAAACCAGGTTTTGGGTTGGATTGGTGTCCACAATCATATCGCTTCTTCTGTGATGAATTGACCATCATACTTCTTTTCCTCTTACCCTATAAAAATAAATTGGGAATGTGGATCAGAGTGATAAATGAAGCCTGCCTTCCCAGGACAATGATGTCAGATGCCTTGTACTTCTACTCTCCCTCTCTCCCTGTGGGAATTAATCTGACCTGTGTCCTGGGACATCATCAAAGAGATTTGGGTCAAGAACAGAAAGCTCGAGGTCAAAACTCAGGACTATGGCAGGTCTTTTCTTCTTCCCCATGTTGTTAGACACTTATGAGTATGACTTTATTCTCTTTTTGTCCTTGTCACTCTCAACAACAAAATCCCTTGTGCTCCCTGTCAGGACCCACGTTCCCCAGTCTTTTTCTAAATCCCAAATCATAGTATTCTTCTGTACTATATGACTATTCATTTGATTAACCCATTGACCAGTTGGTGTTCATAGCTCCATTAGAGCTTAAATCAGTAGTGAAATTATCATCCACCCCACTCCTAGTGACTCTTATTTCACAACTGTGAACATTAAATCTCAGTACAGAGAATGTATGTCTGAAAAAACTCAACTTACAAATGGAGAATGTGCTGTAAGTGGAAAGTACACACTGGATTTATGAAACCCAGGAAAAAAATGTAAACTCTCTCATTATTAAGTTTTGTATAGACTGCACCCACATTGATGATATCTCGGTTATAGTGGGTTAAAATATACTATTAAAATTAGTTTCACTTGTTTGTTTTCATTTTTTAAAATGTGGCTACTAAGAAAAAAATTAAATTCTATAATATAGAGTGCTTAATGTTACTATTGGACAGTGCCGATGAAGCCATCAGTGAAAATAAATACCAGAGAAAGTGATTAGGGAAATTTTTTTTCCCTAGAAAAGGAGTCTACACTGGCCCACACTGCAAGATGCTGGAAAAACTGTCATACACACACACACACACACACACACACACACTGACAGAATGAAACAAACCTATTCCTAGAGTCACCACTTCTCCCATGGCATGAGGTTGCACTCCTACTTATTCCTAAGTGGACTAATATCAAGAAAGAATGCAGAAGTCACAGTAATTTACCAGTCAGGAAGATCTAAAACCAGAGACTAAAGCTCAAGATATGTGGTGAATTTCCTGTCCTGGCTTCTGTTATTAATTCAATATGTTAGGGAGACTTTTCCAAGGAGGGTTATTTTAAAACTCACTTTTTCTTTACTATGTCAAAATAGACAGGCTATGTAAAGTATAATTACTCTAGCCAATCAATGAAAAGGAGATGATAGAACACGAATACCCTTATTATAAGTCACTACTGGATTAGAGAGTCAGGGAAAAGCTGACATTGGGTTAATTTGGCCTTAATCAGGCTGATTCTGATTTCATGACCGTCATATTGATTGTATTATGCTAGAACCTAGGAAACTTCCCAGCCTCCCTACTATTTAACCACCAAGGCCCACCAACCAGACCAGTCCTTGCTGACACATCCTCTGCCTCCATCCCTTCTGACAACAACTGGAGGATTTTACCTAAATCCCACTCTGTCCCTGTGCTCTTCTACCTGCCCCAGGTCCAGGGAATCATTTTCTCCAAGGCTCAGGCTCTGTGTATACCCAGCTCTGAGGATGGCACTTCTCCCTCCAGTGATGACAAGGATCAGAGCGCAGACCCTGTGAGCTGCAGCAATTGGACAAAGACTGGGGTATGCTGACAGAAAAGAACCTTTGGTGGGTACGGTTAGCAGGGTCCAAGAAGCCCCAGTGATTCCTCCAGGGAATGTGATGCAGGACAGAGCAGGAATGTCTGCGTGTGGTTCGGCTTGGGAATGCTTGTAGGGTGACAAAGGTGACGTTGGTAATGCATTCACCAATGTTGTTAACTCATTTATTCATCGTATGTCATGGAGTGCATTCTACATACATCCAGGCAACAGTCTCAACCTCTGGGGCTCACAGGCAGTGTCAGAAGAATTTCTAATATATAGGCACAGCACTGGCAATACACTAGGTGTTCCAAGAATTTTTCAAACATTAACTCCTTTAATAGTCTCCATAATCCTACAAAGTAGGTATGCTGATCATTATGCCAACTGAGTGATGAAGAAACTGAGGCACCAATCAGGTAAATAACTCAGTCAATACAAATATATAGTAAGGGATTGAGCTGGAATTTAGACATGAGGAGGTAACTCCATCCTCTGTGCTCTTAACCACGACATCTACTCTCTAAAGACTACACATCATGAAAAAATTTGATAAGTTATTCATTTTCTTGGTGTATTAATTAGCCACACTATTTTATCTGTGTCTGAAAAATAGAATACCTGCGTAGAAACTACTGCACATACACACTCAAATTACATCTACCAATGTCCTCAGTTCCTGACAATTAATACAGAGAACATTTCAGAATGTTTCTTGCCCAGGTTGGGAGGACTCTGAGGAAATCTCAGTGTTACTGTAAGAAACTGAGAACAAGCTGGGAGTGGGTCTCAGGGGAAAGGTGTCCTCAGGAGTCATGATTGAATGACAACATTGATGGGAGTGTCTCAGCAGTGACTGAATTCAGGATCTGATGGTGTTTTAACCTGGTGCTTATCTTCTGGCTGTGGGTTTATGGTGATGCAGCACAGGGAGAGGGGATGGTTCACTGTGTTCTTGGGGAAACCAGACCCATGAAAGAGAGGGAATGACGGTTTCCTTAAACAATCGACTCGTGGTGGGAAAAATTTGGCCTGGAAGACACAGTTGTGTCCCTGGTATAACCAGAAGGAGTTGCCTCTGCTTCAGCCAAAGTAGGTAGCCCTTCCTCATGCACTCATTTGATCTCAATGGGAGGAAGGAGGAGGAAATCATGTAATGCTCTTCTGGATGTGAGATCTGTGATGGTAGAGACTGTGCTAAGAGGTTCTGAAAGGCTGCCTTGAGGCATTTCAGACCTTTGCTGTGACCAGAATGACAAGTGTAAGCACCCCTGCGTATGTCTGGGAACAGTTAGTGTGTCAAGAAGAAGGCTCCCTGGTGCAGAGACTCACACGAAGAAGCGAGTTTGACTAGGGAAGGTCAGAAATGTGGCCAGTGTGGCTGGAGGGAGCCTGAGAAGAGAGAGTGAGGGGAGAGAGGAGGGTGATCAGGCTGGATCCTGGGACATGGTAGACTGTTACTTTCTGTTCCTCTGTGACAACATTACTCCAAAACCTACCACCTATACAGTACAAATATATAACATCTCATAATTTCTGTGAGCCAAGCATATGGCATGGCTTAGCTGGGTGTCTCTGCCTCAAAGTCTCTGTGAAGTAGGGTTGTGGTCTCAACAGGGCTCAAATCGGGGGGATTCCCACCCAAGATCACTCACATGGGTTTTGTCAGGATCCATTTGGACTGAAAGTCTGAGCTCCTGTCTGTCTGTTGGCTGGACACTCCCTCAGTTCTCTCCTATGGAGCCTCTACATAGTGCAACTGACAACATCAGCACTTGCTCTCCCAGTTCTGGTGATTTGATAGAGAGCGAGAGTGAGAGAGATAGAGCGAGAGCGAGAGAGAGAGAGAGATGGAAACAGTAGGAGGGAGGTAAGTAGGGAGCCCAAGTAAGCCAGTAAGCAGGAAGTGACAGAGGTTTTGTAATTAAAACTTGGAAGTGACACCCCATCACCTTGGCTGTGTTCTGTTCTTCAGAAGCCAGATACTGACCACTTAGTGATGACAAAAGGATGTGCACTTCAGGAAGCAGGGAGCATTGAGACCATTGTGGAGGCTGCCCACCACATATCCCAACGTGAGGCACTTGGGACTGATTCTGAGTAAAACAGGGGACCGTGGAAGGGTTAATGCCAGTGGATCACTATGTCTGAATTTCCTCTAATTTCAACTCCTTCAGGATGCAGACCTGAAAATGAGGCCCAGAGGGGCAGTAACTTTCCCAAGATCACACATCTGGAACCCAGAGAAGTTCTGACTGGTATTCTAGGTGATGTCCTACTCCTTCTTTTACTTCCTCCATCTCTAAGTGTGTACATTAGACACATGTGACACCAGCCCACAGATGTTGTAAGTATTATCATATTGACCCTGACAAGGTACCTAGGAAGCTGTTTTTAGCCCAATCCTCATTGAGCAGCTTGGGAGACTGGGGAGATCTTGAGAGGCACAGCAGCTTTTCCAGGACACAGAACTGGTAGAAGAAAAGAGGTCTGACTTCAGCTCTGTCTCTTCAAAGCTGGGCCCCTGGATCCACTTCCAAGGAGCTGTGGGTAGAGTGGTGATGGGTATTTGTGTACAGTGATGGAGATGACACGAGCAAGGAGGTGGAGCAGCCAACAGCCTAGAGGGGGCTTTGGGTGGGTCTGATTGAATGAAAGGGTCAAGTATTGGAACCTTGAAGAAGTGACCTCACTTCCTTTGTGACAGCCCCCAACAGAACTTAGAACTCTGGTTACCAGGCACCCACATTATAATCACAACCTCCTGTCCAGTTCATTTGAGTGGAGACACTCGACACAGCAGGATGTTCTCATGTTGTCCTGCAAAATTCTGAAGCTCTGGCCCCCGGAAAGCCCAGAATGAGAGCGTGTTAAGTCGCTTTAGACATTTGCTCAGCCCTCACCTCGAATATCTGTGGCCTTTTGGCAGGAGGAACCATCAGGTATCAGTGTGGGCCAGGGCAGGTCACTCTAGGTCAGGCCAGAACTGTGATCCCAAAAGGACAGCCCCACACCCCTTGACACTCATTGTGTGTGTGTATGTGTGTGTGTGTGTGTGTGGGAGGTGGAGTTAGGGAAGCTGGGATGAGGAGGACACAGCCTGGGCAGGAGCAGGAAGCTAGATGGTGGGAGTCAGGCAGTGTGTCATGTTCATACTCAAGATCTTGGTTGCCGGAGAGGAAGGTGAGTGCTGGGGACCAACCTCCTCTATCTGCATGTGAATCCCAGGCCCTCAAAGTGTCCTCCCATTCCTTCCCTGGGGGAGTCTATGCAGATTCCCCTCTGTGCCTGATCTGTGGGGGTGTTTCCCCCTGTGGCAAAGTTCAGGCAGGACCCTGATCCCTCCTGGCCTGACTGCTGGGCACTGTCACTGCAGAGTTTCACCCAAGAGATGGTCGAGGAGCTGGTGGATGGTTTCCAGTTCACCCTCTCCCTGGAGAGAACACAAGTGCACCAGTCCATCAATGACCAGGGCTGCTCTGAGGTGAGAGTGGGTGCAGAGGGGTCTTCACACGCAGGACTCTGAGATGACGAAGGCAGTGCTAGAATGCAGACTCAAATCTGAGAACCCCCTGGACTCCCCACCACCAGAATTTTCTCACTAGAGTACCCCACAGTCCCACTCTCAAAGATATCTGTACATACACTCCTCCCCACCAGCTACACAGGAGGGTAGAAAATCACCTCAGTCCTCCTGGTGGTTCACTGTGATATCACTTACTGTATGTCCATCCTCCTCTCCCTCAGTGTGAGGATGAGTTCACTGTGAATTTAAGTGAGGCCTGCAGGATGAGTGCTCTCCAGGCAGGCATGATGGAGAAGCTGACAGAGTCCATGGCACCAGATTTCCTGAGTAGGAACACGTCCAGCTTCACCACCTTCATGGTCAACTACTCGGCCTAAGACACATCCCACAGGGTCCTGGACCAGCTGTTTACTAGGTGAGTAGCCACTCCCTCCTCAGCACAGTGGTGACTCTGCCCACTGCCAGCTGTGTACCTTGGGCAAATCCTCACATCTCTCTGAGCCTCAGTTTGCTCTTCAGAAAAGTTGGGGTGGGGAGGATAAATTTCACGGTGATCTTGTAGGGACTAATGGGACCAGCAATGGCAGGTGCTTACCTGCTGCCTGGATCTGCAGAGAGGGCTGTGGACGTGCTGTGGTTGTCCATGGTGTTTATTTTTCTCTACGCCATGAAAAGTAGTCGGCCTCACTGATCTCTAGGATGTGGCCTTTCTGAGTGTGCAAAAACACATGGAAAGCACCCTGTCAAGGAGTTGAGATTTCATCCAGCTGGTCCTGATCCTTTTCCTTGGGGTAGCCAATTAAGGATCTCTGGGGCAGCAGAGAGGCCCTAGGCTCACTCAAGTGTCTGGGATGGTCTGGCTGGACTTCATTCATTCAAGTGTGTAGATTAAGCACCACTACATGCAGGACTTTTGGAGACACTTAGTAAAGTCAGTGAATGAAGGAGACACAATCGCTGTGCCTCAGTTGTTGTCTGAGAGACAGTGACATTAGACATCTTTCGCAGGTCCTGTCTTCCATGGTACATCACAAGTGATGCGCTGATAGCCTCCTTTATAGCTGGAGGCATCTTCCCTTAGTCCAGCCAGGAGGGCAGAGCACAGGACCATCTAAAAAAGTGAGTGGTCTTTGGGTCCAGAAGAAGGGCTTCCTGTCTCTATAGAACAAGTTGTGGAGGGAGAGATGGGGGCTGTGGCTGGGGTGGGCCTGTCAGAACCTTGCGTCTCACACATCTTTTGATTCCCAATGGAAGGCTGAGGTCTGGTGACTTCCACTCCAGGAAGACAGGAGTCAAAGAGCTCTGGATGGGTGCCAGGACCGCTGGGAAACAGAGGGGTGGCTAGGCTGAGTTGTCTCCAAGAGACCCATTCCCATCACAGACCCACCTTACTCTGTCTCCTCTTCTCCATATCCACCTCTTCTGACCACCACCTCCAGGCCCAAGACAGGAGGTCTGTGAGCAACCCACTCAAAAACCGGCCTCTGCTCAATCCAGTTGCACAAGTACATGGAGGGTTGGGCTGGGCTGTGTCCCGGCCCTTCAGGAGAAGAGTGTCAGCAGGAAGAGAGTCACGACAGGCTCTGTGTTCAACGTGCTGGATGAGCAGGGGCTCATCGCCAGGATGGGTGGGGGCAGGCATTGTTGCCTTGCATGAGAAGTGTCGGGGGAAAGGCCAGGCCTCTGACTCTGTTGCCAAATTGCCTCCCCCAGTGCCATCTCTTCTCTGGTGGGAACCTGCCTGGACCCAGGGCAGGATTTCTGGGAACCCTTGCACTTTCCCTGCTTCAGGATGAAGCTGACCTCTCTGCATCTCAGCTTGCCTGGCTCGGAGCTGGGGGGCCACGCCTACATTTCTCCAGGTCCAGCTGGAGCATCCAAGACCCATTGGGGCAGATCTGGAAGGTGAGGAGACTGCAGTCTGGGAAGATGATTTGCAGGGTCTTCAAAGGCTAGGTTCCCTTAAAGGCAGTGGGGTCTTTCCTGGCTTTGACAGGGACCGGGGAAGTCAGCTACTTGAGTGACACTGTTTCTTTCTCCTGCTGCAGTACCATCTCCAGAGCTCCCTCCAGCTCCAGAGCCAGAACAAGGGTCAGCTCCACGGCCAGATCCGGCTCCAGCTCTAGTTCCACCACCTGTGCTAGAGCTGGAGCCAGTGTCACCTCCATCAGTCCCTCCAGGGCCAGAGCCACCACCAACATCAGCTCCAGCCCCAGTGCCAGCTCCTGAGCTGGAGCCAGCTGGACCATTGGCTCCAGGGAGAATCCTGACTCCACTTGGAGAGATAACAGCAGAGCCAGATCCAGCCCCAGAGCCTGCCTGTCCCTGAGATGTGATCAGCAAGAACCTGTTGAGGTAGGAGAAGCCTGATTTCTTGGAGTTCCCTCCCCGGCTGGTGGCAGAGCAGTTGACACTGATGGATGTGGTGAACAGCGGGGTTCTCAGGGCAGGTGGGGTCGGACTTCCCTGTGCCATGAGCTGTCCCACACCTGCCATTTCCTGATCCAGAATCCCATGATCTCGGTCCAGCTTCCCTGCTTACCCTCATGTGACCTGAGCAGACTTCTTAACTCCCAAGCTTTGCTGTCCTCATGTGTACAGTAGAGATGGACACTGAGAGCAGCTGCCATCCACAGTGGCTGTGCAGATGGACAAGCTGAAGCAGAGAGGACGTTGGGCAGAGTCTGCGCTTTGGTGGGGGAGGGGAGCACACTGAAGTACTGTCTCGTCCTGGGTAGTTCACTCATTTGCCAAGGAGGCCTCAACAGCCTCAGCACTAATTAGTCTCCTCATTTGTACATGACTACAAGGGAGGCAAACAAAGCCCGTGGTTGTTGCTGCCTTGGGGAAATATGCACCTGAAAGAGGAGACAGACCTTAGGATGGTCAGAATGGGTGGGAGATGCCCCTAGAGACGGTCAAGCAGGAGCCGAGTTCCAGTGCTTGGAGGAAGTGAGACTGGGCAGCGAGCAAATGCCACTTCCCTGCGCCACAGTATCGTGTCCTGGGTCATCCTGTGCTGGGTGACCTCAGGGGACACAGGCAACACCCAGGGACTCCCACAAGCCTCAGGCCGCATTCTCAGATTCCTGAGCTCCAGCTCTGACCTCTGACCCGGCCTGGGACTGGGAGATGCGGACGCTGAGCTGGGCTATGGCAGGGCTGGGTGACACTCCCTGTCCTGCACAGAATCTCTTCAATAAAGTGATGCCCCACGACTTCCAGGACTCCATCTGGTCCCAGTGTGATGACAGGGGTAATGAGCACCTGACACCCACCATCGATGCCAACACGACCCACTTTAACTGAATGGTCGAATGTGTCATCACCACCTGCATTGGGGACCCGAGTATGATGGTCCAGGACAGGGCCAGTGTGTTGGAGCTCTGAATACAGATGGCCAGGGTAAGATGTGGGAGGGCCTGAGAGCCCCTCTCTGGAGTCGGGGGAACTGCTCCTTCTCCTTTCTCAGCTCTCATGTTTGAAGTCTGTGGTCTGAGCCTTTGCACAATCCTTAGACCCCTCCTGCCAGTGCCTCAATGACTTGACTCCTGGTCCCACTGGTGTGAAGCTCACCCCTTCCTGGGCTCCTTCCTTGGCTTGAGCTAAAATCCACCTCCTGGAAGTATTCCTCGTCAGGTTCCAGCTGTGCCTTTCCCGTGTTCCCTGAGCCGCTGTCTCATCCAGGAGAGAAGACGTCAATGAGGCAACAGAAGCCAGAGGAAGCAGGGCTCCAGCTCCCCCTCACAGATCATTCTCTTCCCTTCCCCAGGGATGCCAAGGCCTGAGAAAACTTTCCTCACTGCATGTGATCCTCTGGGCTCTGCAGGGCCCCTCTATTCAGCGTTTAAAAGAGACATGGAGATGGGTGTCCAGGTGGGTAGGCCTCTCTCCATGCTAGCACCACCTGGGTGGACCAGACCCCACACAGGGCTGGCATTGCCCTTCAGTCTATTGGGACCTCCTGGAAGACAGCAAACCCTGGCCATAGGGTCTGACCTGGTTGGAAGGCTTGGAGTCTTTCTGAAAACTTAGGCCAGTGGTTCTGCTTCAGGAATCAGTTTCCCTAAGTGACAGATCCTGGCTTGAGCCAAATTGAAGATTTTCAAGTGTTTTCAACAACAGAACTCTCTGTCTAAATGAAATTAAGACTGTTTAAAACACATCTGCTGAGAAGATAAGAGAATGGAGGCCCCAGGTGACAATAGGAGAGCCCCCTCCCCAGTCGCAGACACCTCAGGGCTTAGAGGACACAGTGAAAACGCTCATCCAGGCTGTCTGGATATTCTGGGTTTTCAAACAAAAGGGATTTACCCTCAAACCACTCCATAGTGTCTCTTTCCTTTTTTCCCTTCTCAGGAAGAACTGGACAAAACTTAAAAAGTTGATGAAAACAAGCCAGCTGGAGAGCAGGAACCTGCTCAAGGAGGTGAGTGGAGGGTGGAGATCTGGAAGGAGGAGAGGTGAGGTGGGGAGGGACCAGGCAGGATGTGCTTTGGGAAGTTTTTCAATTAAGGTTCCATGAGAAATAACGGTCTGTCTTGTCCAGCTTGACAGGAAGCATGGGGTGTGAGCTGCAGGGGCTCGTGGGGACTGTTTGGGGCAGGAGGCCTTTGTCTCGGGATACAGTGGTGTCGCCTGGACTGTTCCAGGAGGTGAGGAGCTGGCAGAATGAGCAGGTCTCTGGCTTCCATGCGACCCATCAGCTGGCCCTCTTCCTCCAGGCTGGTGGGTGGATGGAGAGGGTGGAGGTTCCTTTCTTCCTAAAGCAGCCCAGCCTGTCCTCAGGAAGCCAGGCCCCTGCTGCTCCTTCTGTCTTCACTGCACCTCACAGGGGAGGGCACTATGCCTGCCCCAGGGATGGGCACTGTGAGGTCACACAGGCCTTGTGAACACAGGGGCTGCCAAGCCTTGGGCCAAATGGTGGATCTGGAACAGAACTGTGTGCTCTCTGGGACTGTGCGATCTAGCCCTATAGTGGTCACTGCTGACAAACCAGTGAGTCTCGCCCGGTGCCTGGTTGACAAAGATACGCCCCAGATGGCAATGAGAATTATCGGGGAACCTACAGATCCTTAATGGACATTCCTGACAGGACATTAATAGTTTCCAAGTAAAAAAGGATGAAAATGTCACCATTACACAGCGCCATGGTCACCCCCTACACTGTCACTCAGATGTGGCACAGGGGGTCCCCTTCCTGAGTGAATAAAGGAGAAGTTCTCTGCAGGGTTCATCCTGAGGGGATCCTAGGGAGCTGAGGTCTTTGACATGGCCTCAGGTCCAGCCTGGTGTCAGAGAATCCCAGGGGGTTGGAAAACACAGAATCCACTTGGATAGGACCCCGAGACACCTTGTGCCTCCCAATCCATGGCTCAGGCTGACTGAGGGCCTCAACACACCCCGAGAGTCCAGAGGACAGGACCTTGATCAGAGGTGTGTCTGGAGGAGGAGTGAAGACCGGGGGCCAGGCCCTTTGGCTGGGAGGTGGGGGCGGTCTCCTCTGTGGTCCCCTGAACAAGTCACTGCCCCTCTGTGGGCCTCGGTCTCCTCGTCTGGGAAATGGAGGGAGATGATCTGTGGTGCAGGCCTCACAGTGGTAATGAGGTACAAGGGGGAGAGGAATGTGCAGGAGCTTTGTACTCCTCCTCCTCGAGGGGGGAGGGGAGAGTACTGGTGACAGTCAGATGACACTGAGTCCTCAGGGGACCCTGGGAGGCATGGGAGTCCTCCTCACACTTTCTTGATGAGGAGAGAGGCTTAGGGGCCTGGGCAGGCCTGAGAGCACAGAGGAGGGAGTGTTGGAGATGGGAGTGATCTATAATCAGAGCACTCTGGAATGGGAGCAGCCATAGACACCAGATGTCCAGGGTCCAGTATCAGGGGCCTGGGAGACACGGGGAAGGGAGCATGGCCTCCCTGAGCCTGTCCTTGACCCTGCAGGAGGTGACCTCTGTGTGGGCCACCTTAGAGATGGATCCCCAGGGAGCCCAGGAGAGGCAGCAGCAGCAGGTGAGGGGGCCTGAGGAGGAGGGTGTCAGAGGAGGGTGTCTCTCTCCTCACGGCTTGAGGCCTCCCTAAGAGAGGGGTCCCTCCTCCTCCAGCCCGGCTCCTGGAGCCCCAGAGCCTGAAATGCCTGCCCTGGAAGTGACCAGGAGGAGGCCTGGGAGGGCTGGGCCCAGGGTGAATTAGAGAGGGGAGGGGCAGGGATCACATACCCTGGGATTTGCCAAAACCCGCCCCTAGGAGGTGACTGGGGAATTTGGGTGGTCCTGGAGGGGGCAACTGAGGGGAGGCCGCTGAGGTTCCTAGGCTGCTCTCTGTGGGAGTCTGTGTTGGGCAGGAGGCTGGGGTGAAGGGATTTCGGGGAGGGTCCATGGGGGCACCAGAGAGGTGGGACTCATCTCACCACTCCCACCCTGATTTCACAGGGTGTCGTCCCCTTCCTTGGCACGTTCCTCTATCACCTGAAGCTGCTGGACATTGGGATGGAGGATGATCTGGAAGTGAGTGAGCCTGGAAGTGGGACCAGGGAGCAGGATCCTGAGGTTTGGGAGGCGAGAACCCTGCACTGGGCCCTGAGCTCTCAGTACCTGGCAAACCTTCTCCCATAAGATCCCCGTGGCCACCCCTGGGAGCTGGAGAGTCAGGCCCATCTTAGCAATACATGAATAGACGGCCCACGTAAGCCCCCCACCAGGCTCCCTGTGCTGGTGAAGCTCAGAGCTGCCTGCCTGCAGAGCTGCAGGAGGCTGTGTCTGAGCTGCACTCAGCCTCTCCCTCAGGCCCTGCCCCTGGGGGAGTGCCATCAGCCCCTGCAAGTGAGGAAGAACTTCTGTTGTCCAGCTGTCCCTTTTTCCCTGTGGCCTCAGTCTCCCCGTCTGTTATCAGAGAGGGTGTGCTACATAAGGTCTCTGGCCTCAGCTCCCCTGTCCTTCCTGCTCTGGAGCCCAGAGCCTGGCCCAGTGTCAAGTTCTCTTTGTGGAAGGTCTGCCCTCTGCTGGGCCCTGACGTTCCTGCAGCCTGAGAAGGGGTGGGATGAGGGTTGGTTATGGGCTTAGGGGGCTGTTTCTGATGGACATTGACTGTCTCCCTTCCAGGGAAATCGGGCCAACTTCCAGAAAGCGTGTGAGGTGAGCAGCTGTGGGGAGGGTGGGGAAGTGGAAATCACAGACTTTCCCTAGCAAGACATTCTCTGGCCTCATCCCTTGGGTCAGATGCACAAAGCTGGGTATCCCATCACGTTGATGGGTGCAAGGGGGGCTGGCATCAAGGACACCTTCCTGGATGAGGAACTAATTCCAGCCAACTGCGAGGACAGGCAACTCCTGAATGGAGTGGGAAGGAAGGAGGGTTTTAGAGTGAGCACAGACCCCAGACCAGATCTTCAATCTGCACAAGTCCCTGGCAGGGTTCCCCACCCAAGCCCTGTCTGCATCCTGTCCTTCCTCCCAGAAATTCAAAGTCATCAGGAGGATCCAGCTGCTCCAGGAGGCGGCAAATGCGTATGACCTGGAGGCCGAAGAGCGATTTGGGGCCTGGTTCCAGGACATGGAGCCCATCAGTGTCCATGAGAGGTCAGGGGGACAGGAGTTGGGTGAGGGCAGGGCAGACTCTCTCTGATGGCCAGCTCCAGAGCCTGTGGCCTGGCTCGCTAATCAGCCTCAGAACTTGTAGCATGGTGACCCATGGGGCACTGGGACTCAGCTGCTGGCAGGCTCTGGGAGGGGCACCTGAGGTGTGGCTCCTGGTAGCTCACAGGTCCACTCTGTCCTGTAGCTACTGGGTCTCCTGCCAGCTGGAGTCCGCACACCGGAAGGCCAGAAAAATGCGGCTCTTCAAGAGAAAGAGGAACCGGACATGCTCCAGTTTAGGGCCAAGTGAGTGTTGGGACCAGCAGTGACTCAATCCAGGAGCTCAGTACAGCTTCGGGCTAAGCATGAGCCTGGATCCCAGCTCCACTTATGACCAGGCCTGGGGCGGGCCGCTCCCTTCTCCTCTCTGGGATTCAGTTGCATCCTCTGAAATGCGTGATGCTAAATGATGCCTCCTGCATCAGGGACAAACGGGGTGCTGTTGATGGACTGAGCACTCGGCACAGGGTTTGGATCAGAGTGCAGGGGGGCAGGGAGGTGTGCCATGAATCTCAGGGAGGTACCTCAAAATAGTTTGCTTCTTCTCTTCAGCCGCCATGCATTTGGCGATGAGCCGTCACACTCTGGAGACCACAAGTGCAGCTCCTCCTGACCAGCAGGGACACTGGCGCCCTCAGGGTGTACCAGGCCAGCTCTTCCCACCCTGAGTGAACGAGGACATCCTAAGACTTTCCCTGGTTTCCCCTAAAGCCCCAGAGGGAGGGCACCACCCCCTCCAACTCCCTGACATCTGCACCCCAGCGACTGTTAACCCATTGGGGAGGAGTGATATTATTTCTTTACTAGTAAATGGTAGATTTGACTCTTACGTTATATCCTGTTTCTGTCACAACCTGGGTGTTGTGGTGTGGTTCTTTCATTTCTTATGCTCATGTAAATGAGACACAGAATCTCACTTTCCTCCTTGAATTAAGAACTTTTGTTTGGTCGCAGCTTATTGTATGTGGCAGAAGGGATGAGGGCCAACCTCCTCCCTGGCTACTGAATGAAATCCTCACGTCCCCATTCCTCAGAGGACAGGTGCATATATGTGTGGTTCACCTGGGCCAGGAGCAGAGACAGCCCCTCAGATATCTCTGGATGTAGAGGTTGGAGGGACTTTCCCAGGCAGAGCAATAACCTCTGAAATGTGGGTGTCTTTCAAATAGCACCTACCAGGACCATGTCCTTCCCCAGGACAGTGGCTGTCTTTCTACAGCTTTCAATGAAGAAGGAATGTTTTTTGCTTCTCTTGTTGAGGTTTCTTTGATCAGATATTGGAACTTGCCATTTTCTAACCAGTCTCTGGATTTGCATCAACACTAAATGAGAAAAAAAATGTAAAAAGATAAAAGTTTGCATGTGTAACGGACAAGGACAGAGGAAGACCATGTGCAGATGGACTAAGGGCCCACAGGACATCCCCATCAGGCCGCCTCTAGGGCTCCCTATTCACCCTTTGCCTAGATTGGAATCCTCCTGGGATCCTGGCCCATGCCCTTGGAAGTCCTTTTCCCGCTTGTTTCATATCCAGAGGGAAAGATTCATGATGCTGCTTTTAAATCTACAACAGGACTTTGTTCCATAAACCTAACTGCTCCCAGTGAACTAGGATTACCAACATCCTTGCAATTCCTTGTATGATTCTTTTTGGGCAGAAATTCCCTAGACGGCCCCCAGCCTCTCTGTCAGAAACATCATGGCCATTCCTCCCCAGCTGGGCCTGATGGATCAGGGGTAAGCTCTGGTTTGCCAGTACAATAGACCTTAATCCTGTCCACTGAATGACCCACTCTATCCCTTGCTGCCCTGGGTGACATCTCGGCGCTTGTGGTTCTGAGGTCCCTGGTCTCAGACAATCATTAGTTTACACACTCACTCGTGTTGTTATTGACTTGTCCCAAAGGGGCTGCTGGGCCTGAGGGCATAGAGCACATAGCCCCTGGGACGGCAGTGTTCTTTTCCCCAGTCTGTGCTGTGGTTATATGGATTTGTGTTACAGGGATGTGAAACTTTCCTGTTGGGAGTTTTGAAAGATGAGGCAGGAGAGGGGCAGGTATAGAAGTTGGTCCAGCAGGGGAATGCCACCAATCTTAGACACCACAGACACAACCTTACCAAATAAAATGCTGAAATGTTTCCCAGGTGGGTGGTTAACAGACACTGCTCAGAGCTCATGCTGAGAACCCACCCGACGACCTGGAGCTAAAGGGTTAGCACCCGGCATTTTGAACATCATGCCCTGGAAACACCCTGTAAGACAAGGGCCATTGTCTTGAATTCCTTAGTACTTCTTCCCCCTCCTTTCTGAAGGCTGCAAGTGTCACCAAGGGAGGCCTTTTCAGTTCAGCCAAAGGCAGAGTAGAAATCCTGGTTCCCACAACCCAGGTCCTTCCTTTCAGGGCACTGCCATCCAGGAAAGAAAGAATTCACACATCAGTGTAGACAACACAAACACACACACTCATATCTCACCCAAATCCCAAGATGCATGAACTACTAAGAGATTAAAAGTGACTTCAGAAACAGATCAAGCAATTGCAAAAGAAGGGTTTCATTAAGATCCTGACTCAAATAAAATGTAAAACCAGGAAATAACCTTGACAATACTTGGAGACTTTGGATACTGACTAGATAGTTGATTATCCGAATGACATTTTTATTTTTGTATGTGATGACTTTATTGTGTTTGTGTTCCAAAAATCCCTCATCTGTAAGAGAAACTGAAATATTTACAGCTGAAATGATGTGCTCTCAGCCGTCTCCTCTGGTTAATTCTTGGGGTCTTGGTGTGAAGATAATGAAAGCCAGATGGTATACGAGTTGACAATCTTTGAAGCAAGTAACAGGTTGACAGAGATTGATTTTTCTGTACTCTGAGATTTAGAGATTTTTGAAAACCTTCAGAACACAATTTTGATAAAAACAGTATACTTGCCGTTCACATTACAATGTTACAAATTAAAACATCACAAATATAAAGGAATGCTTCTCCTTCCTGACCTAAGGATGCTCTCTCTCAGTCTGGCTTCTGTGAATGACCTGATGATGCCACCAATTATTCACTTCTCACATGTTTGTTGAGTAATTCCTATGTGCTCTGTGCTGTGTGCAAGGCAAACACATTTCCACGACTCTGGATCTAGTGTGGGAAGGGAGACAATGAGCCTGCTGCCAAGGTTCTCTAAGTGGAAAATAATGCCCCCAGGGGGTATGCTCATTCTGGAGATTCCAAAATCAAAGCTACACAAGTTTTCAAGGTAACAGATAAGAGATACATAATTCATGATATAGAAATCACATATGTCTTAATTACCATGTGACAATGAAGAGAAATGTTGATGGATTTTGTGTTATAATTAGATGCGAAATCATCGTGCTGGCCCCTGGCTGAGTGGTTAAGCTTGGCATGTTCTGCTTTGGTGGCCCAGGTTCAGTTACTAGGCATGGACTAACAATACTCATTAGCAGCCATGCCGTGATGGTGACCCACACAATAAGGAGAGGAAGATTGGCAACAAATGTTAGCTCAGGGTGAATCTTTCTCTGCAAAAAAAAACAAAAAATTAGATGCAAAATCATAATAAAAATTTATGGAATCAGATTTAATATACATTCAAAGACAAATCTCATTCTAGTAGGTATCATCACTTCATTGAGTGTAAGTTCTAGAAAAAAAAATGTAAGTTCAAAACACTAATTCCTCAGCTTCAATTATCCTATCAATTTTAATATAAAAAGGAGAAAAATCATGGTAAATATAAATTGAAGTTTATCATGAAAGGTCAAGATCATGATGGACGTTACAAAGAGATGCTGTGAGAGTCAAGCCTGTCTCATGTTGAATTTCTCAACGGCACCACTCACCTTTTATTCAGCACCGATGTTGCTTTCCTCACTATGTTTTCAGGATGCCTTTCTTGGCTCCTTGCTCTCTCTGTCTCCCCGGCAATCTCGTCTGTCCTCGAGACCACAGTCAGTCTCTCCCATGCTTTCCTTCACTTTCTGTGTCGGTCTCCTGATATCTCTAGAAGATGCCCGTTGTCTGCAGAGGGTCTATGAGCGACTCAGACCCATTCACGGACTCATCTCTGACCAATAGTGACAGTGGCCCGGGTGGGCTCAGGGCTGGTGTGCAGATGCCTCAGCCCAGGCATGGTCCAGGGATTCACATGGAACAGCCTGTGTGACTGTTTCGAAGGTATTTGCGACTCCAAAGAACTTAAGAGTTCTAGTTCACTGCTGCAGGCCTGGAGTCCCTGCAGTCTACTGTATCCACAGACTTGCTGCAGCTTCTCCAGGGTCTCCTCCCACTGACTGCACCTGACCTCACCGCCAGGATGGGAAGTTATTCCAGTAACTGGCCTCTGGAATATGCAGCTGCTTAGGCTTCAGGGTGCATAGATCTTCAGTTTTCTGAATGGTTTTAGTTTCATGGTCTTACTGTTTCCACTATGAAGTCGCGGAATATTTTTGGAGCTTTCTCTTTCAAAACAGAATAAAATGTGAAATTTCAACAAAATGGAGGATGAAGACTACCATCCATGGAGAATCTTCTCAGCTCACGTGGATATTCCACCCTCCTTCTCTCCTTGGACACATGTGTCTCAAATCACACTGTGCATCACAATCATTGGAGGGTTTTTAAATCTCAGATTGCTGGATCTCAACCCAAGTAGGTCTGGGGAAGGAATGGAGAATTTTCATTTCTAAGAGGTGATGTTGAGCTGCTGGTACAGGGACCACATGTGGAGAAGAGGATTCAGTGGCATCATCAAACTGATGTGAGACAAGGACAGAAAGCTCAAGGTCATTATCCAGTGTCAAATCCAGGTCAACTTTCCTCTGCCATCTTGCTTCAAGGCGTTCCTCTCTTCCTCTCTCTGTCATGGTCAAATACACACATGCTGCTGCCCCACAGCCCACTGTTGTTGGGACACAGAGTACCAAGGACTCCAGAGCTCCTTTCAGGACCTCACCTCTAATGAAATTATTCACTACTCCATCCTTAGTCATTCATTTCCACACCCTGATCCTATCTTTACCCAAAATTCTCCTGCTCACAAATCAGTAATTCACAAACACCATATTCCCACCACAAATTTCCACATTTCCAGTTTTTACAGAAAGAAATCCACTCTAAATAACCATTCTTCAATAAACTAGATTACTCCAGTAGGAATATCTTCACAAGCCTCTCTTTCTTTTTTTCTCATAATCCTTTCTAGTAATCTCAGATTCACAGTCCATCATTTCAATCATCCACTGACCATACTCCCAGATTCTTTATTGCCATCATATCCACCCTGCACACTTCAGATGATTTCAAATACCTGCCATGCCATGTTGACACTTGCACTGAACAGAGAATGCACCAGGAGCCTGTGGACCCCAACAGAAAATCACAGCAACCAATGGACCTATATGCATTACTCTAATGCTTCCTGAATGCTCTGCTCATTTCTTTCCATTTCTTGAGTTCCATAAATCTCTATATTCCGACCTCCTCCATATTTCACAGATAAATTGTTAACCACCAGACAAGAACTATTTCACTTTCTAGTCATCAGATCTACAAATATTCCTCATAAGGAATTCATTTATCTCAGCTTTTCTGTTGTTATATCCAAAGAAATTGATTTTTTGGCTGAAGCCACTCTGATTTTTATGTTATCCTTCCAATTCAATGACATTATGCCCTCAATATTTGTTGTGCTTTCCATAACTTCCATACTGGAATCATCCCTCAAGTTTCAAATATGCACAAATCTCTACCATCTACAAACCAATCTCTCAGCCAGCATTCCTAATAGTCCTTAGCCTCCACGCCCTTCCTCTTCTCCTCCTGCCAGGGATCCATTTTGAAAAGGTCATATATCCCAATGCCTCTGTTTTCACAGTGCCTACCCAATCCCATCCCCATTCTGTGGATGCTTCTCCTGCTAACCTCACAAGCCATGTCTCTTACTAATCCACTGGGGACTTTTCATGATTTTTCTGACATGCTCTGCAGTAGCACGTGACATTGCGGACTCCAATGTCCTTTTAAAAGCCGCTTTGTCCTTGGGATCCACCACCCTACACTGTCCTGCTCTTGCCTGTCTAAACTTCCCGAGCAACTTCCAGGCTTCTCTTTATGACCACCCCACAATGACTGATGCTTCAGAAGTCAGCCCTGCTCTGACACCTGTTCCCCATCTGCACCCTCCTTCTGGGGCAACCCCATACATTTCCCTGGCTTCAAATACCACTAATAAGCCAAACATGTCCAAAGAATCAGCAGAGACCTAACTCTGAACCCCAGACCCATTTATCTACCTGCCCATTCACCACATCAGTGATGACTCAACTCACAATGACCAGGTCCCAAGTTGAACAAGTCACTTACCCAAATAATTGGCTTCTCTCTCAGTGTTCCCAAACTCACTTCTTTTTGGTATTAACTTGTCTACCCCTGGGTGGCACTCTGGAAACCCTACCACCCCACACTCACATATCAATGAACCATCCATCCACCCTTCTGAATCTACCTACAAGTTATCCACTTCTGATTTATTTCTACTCACCTTTCAGATCTCATACAAAATATCACTTCCACACAGTGAACACTCCTGCTCCAGTAACCTAAATTACAAAACTCCATTTTTCCTCTATGTTGATTTTTTTCTATTTTAGTTATATGTGCATTATTATTTATTTATTTCAAGATTTAGTTTTTTCTCACTAAATTAGTTATTTCATGAAGACAAGACTAATGTGGATTTTCCAAATTTTCCCACAATAATGTTCACATATGGCTTTGCACACAAAAAGGGCTCACATATATTATGTGTACAATATATAAATTATATTCATATACATACAAAATTCAAACACTAAAACATTGCTTCATGAAATATTTTAAATCCATCCACGTAACTACTCTTTTTTTTTTCCCCGATGAAGATCAACCCTGAGCAAACAACCATGCTAATCCTCCTCTTTTTGCTGAGGAAGACTGGCTCTGAGCTAACATCTATTGCCAGACCTCCTCCCTTTTTTCCCCAAAGCCTCAGCAGATAGTTGTATGGCATAGCTGCACATCCTTCTAGTTGCTGTATGTGGGACTCAGCCTCAGCATGGCTGGAGGAGCCCACTTGGGGTTCCGAACCACAGTCGCCAGCAGCAGAGCACACACACTTAACCACTAGGCCAGGGGGCCGGCCACTCCACTTAACTACTCTTGTGCAAAGATACCACCTTTAGGTTCTACACTGCAATAAATTAGCAGGAGTAGCTTAAGATTCCAAATCCTTTATCCTCGTAATCCAATCATGAGAGTCTAGTCACAATGATCTGTTTAAAATGCGAAAGTGATCAATTCATTTTAACTTTTAAATCCTCCATTTCCGTCTTCAGCACATATTTCTCCTGTTGTTTTATCATAATTATTAATATTACACTTTTCATTCCCTGATATGTTCCAGTTTGGAGGGAAAACTATTTGGTCATTCTATTTTTAGAGCACTTACTACATGAAAAGCTCTGGTGTAAAACCTGTGATCTACAAAATAACTAAACAGACTCACTGCTCCTGTTTGATTTAGTCTTAGTGGGAGGAAAGAGATAATAAATGGCAAAGGAAGTATAACATGCCATGTAGAAATCATGCTGTGATGAACAATAAGGCAGAGAGTGAGAATTTGAGCTTGAGCACATTTTCAAATATCTTGTGTGTGTGTGTGTGCAGGTGCTCATGCCTGCTGCTTGGATGTGATTAGTTACTTCCTCCTGGGGATTGAGGGAGCCTCCTATGACTCGGGAAATTTCCTCCATGTGCACTTAATATGCACTTTGTTATCCATGTGCATTAGTCAGGATTCTCTAGAGAATTAGAACCATAGAATATATATAATCATATAGAAGTGGAGATTTATTGTAAGAATTGGCTCACAAGGTTATGGAGGTTGAGAAGTCCTATAATATGCCATCTGCAAGGTGGAGAACCAGAAAAACCAGTGATATAATTCAGTCAAATTCTGAAGGCTTGAGAACCAGGACCTCTGATGTCCAAGTGCAGGAAAAGATGGACATCCCAGGTCAGGAAGAGAAAATGGATTCAGCCTTTCTTTGCTTTTTGTTCTAGTGAGCCCTCAACAGATTAGATGATGCCCACCCACACTAGTGAGGATGGGTTTGTTTATGTAGACCATGGAATCAAATGATAATGTCTTCCAGAAACATTCTCACAAACACACCCAGCAATAATGCTTCACAGTCTATCTGGGAACCCCTGAGTCTAGTCAAGTTGACAGCTAAAATTAACCATCACATCATGGCTCTATCCAAACAAGACCAACAGAGATATCACAACGTGACCTATGTTATTTAAATTTTCCAGAACACATGTTAAAGTAAGTAAATACAAACAGGTGAAACCAGATTTTATAACATTTTTCTTTAACCCAAGAAATCTAAATATTATCATTTCAAAATGTAGTCCACATCAGTACAAAGAACAAGATACTCAGGTTTTCTGCCCCCTCTGTCTTGCTGGTCAATTTTAATGAATACTGGCTCCTCATATATCTTAATATGATCCAATATATAATTTTCTCCCATCTATTTGAGCTTTATTGCATCAAAAGGACATCATTTTCTCATTGTCAAACTGCTCTGCTATCTCTTTTTTTATAAATTAAAGCGATATATTGTGTTTATGTTAGAACTGAAATTAAGAATTTAAGTAATTAAGAAGGAATTGATTCCAGCAAAAGCTAGTTTACTAAAATGGAATACAGTTCAAGAGCAAATCTCCCAAGAAAACCATAGGGCAAATGACATTGGAAAATTCAGGGTAGAATTAGAAGACACATGGGGTGTGATTAAAATGAGAGTGGAGAGAATGTGGGGAGGAATTGATATCAGAAGTGAAAATACACAAGCATGTTCCAAGTTGATGAGAGACATCAATCCACAGATTCAATTAATTCAACATTCCCTAAGCAGAGTGACTACACAGGAAATATTAATGAACTAAACTATGGTCTAAAAACCAAAGTTAATGTAAAGGATTTTAGGGACGAGAGAGGCCAAATAAGCAAGAAAAAGGCCAATTGGTGATTCTAACTATAAAGAAAATAAGATAGACATCAACAGAGCAGCATTTTTAAAATGTTGAAAGAAATCTCATGTCAAACCAGAATTCTACACCCAGCAGCAATAGTGCCCCAAATAAAGATGTCCTAGAAAAACTTAAAGTGAAACTTTTCACTGTTAGCAGACTTGAATTAGACAAAATACTGCAGTGAGTTATCACATCCAAAGGAAAATTAACCCAGCTTGAAAACCAGGAATGCAGGAAGGACTGAAGAGGAAAGGAAAGGATAATTTATAAATAAATATAAATGAATTTTATTTTGTGAAGTAATTCTAGAAATCTCTCATGGAGATTAAAATATACGTAGAATAAAATGTATGAAAAGAGTAATACAAATGTCAGGAATGTTAAAAATAGAATTGAAAGTGTTGAAGGTATTAGCTTTTGGGGGAGATGGTAAAAGTAATTATTCATATTAGACTTTATTAAGGATTCAGTATTTAACCATTAGTGCAATTAAAGATTTCTATATGATTCCAAGTAATAAGTTTATAGAGGAAATAATGGAATAATAAGAGTTAAATCAACATCAGTGAAGTAAAGAGAGTAAAGGAACATTAATTATTCAGGTCAAAGGGAAGGGAAAGAGTAAGACGGTTGAAATAATTACAAGTTTACTGGTAATTACACGAGATGTAAATGCACTAAATACTAATTTCTTGTTAATGGTTGTGTGATGTATTCTAGAGAATTGTTAATAAACATTTTGGACATTCTTTTATTGATAAACTTTTACACAGTCTCTATTTTTTCCTATTAAAACAAAAGTGGTATGGACATTTTTGTACATATGAACTTTCATTCCCATTTTTACAAAGGTATCATTAGTGGAAGAAAAAGGAAACCTTAAAATGTTGATAGAAACTGCAAATACCACCTCCCCACACAATTGTATTAAATGTTTTCATACCAACAGTAGCTGACAATGTCAATAACCCAACATTTTTTTTTAGGTATAAAGCTTTAGGAATCTCTCAAATCCCATTGATAAGAGACAGGATGTCTCCCCTGGATTATCCACTGATTGGATTATCCACTCCCTTCCTCAATAAAAGGGGAATCAGAGGCAGAAGTCCTTGCATTTTCCAGCATTCCACAGGCTGTCGGCACATCAGGAGTGGTGTGAGCAGGACAACTCTGAAGCCATGGAGAAACCTGCATCGGCCTGTTTTCCAAGCCAGCCTATTCTGGTGAGTGTGGAATCCATATGGACGGCAAGAATGGCCGTTTGTACACTTTGTCCTTCTGTGAAACCTCTATAAGTGAGTAAGCAGTAGCTCTTAAAACAAGAAGATACCTTATTGAAAGTTGTTTCCTTGGTGTTAAGGTTTGTTAAGTGATGTTCACGGTATTGTACTTTTCTGTATAGGGAGCTTTCTTGGGATAATAGGCCAAACATTTGTTTTGTGTTGTTTTTAACCAACAGCATCACTGGGACGTGGACGTAGTATTCAGCCCTGCACTGTTTACGCTGTTCCCATCTCTGGAAAACATTTTAACCACAACGTGATTGGTCTTTTTTAAAAAATATTCAGATCTGTGCTCAAATATCACCTCATCAGTTAGTCCTTCCCTAATCTCTACATCATCTAATTGTAGGTGGGCCGGCCCCTGTGGCGTAGCAGTAAAGTGCTCACGCTCTGCTCCTGGCGGCCGGGGTTCGGATCCCGGGTGTGCACCAAGGCACCACTTGTCATGCCATGTTGGGGCAGCGTCCCATATAAAGTTGAGGAAGATGGGCACCGATGATAGTACAGGGCATGGATATTAGCTCAGGGCTAATCTTCCTCACAAGGTAAATAAATAAATGAAATAATTGTAGGTAATTTCTTTCCCCTTTCTCCCTCCTTACTCTTCTTCCTCCATCCCTCCCTCTGTCTCTCTATCTCTGGATCACGGTTTTTAGTACATAACTTGGCATATAATGGGTTTTCTATAAATGGGACGCACAAATGGTTTTCCCTCCAAAATTCCTTTGCGCTGCCCCTTTGTAGTCATCCCCTCTCTTACTCTTTGCTCCTGGAAACCAGTGATTTGTTGTCCTTCCTTACAGTTTTGCCTTTCCTCAAATGGCGTACAATGGAATCTATAATAAATGGCTTTTTGTCTCTGGCTTCTTTCACTTAGGAAAATGAATCTGATTTAAATTGAGGTATATGTTACACATAGCACAATGCATAGATCTTAGGTGTAGATCTCAATGCATCTTGACAATTGCATACACCTACATAACCTATGTAACGCCTTTCAAGATATAGAACGTTCTCTTCACCCCATAAAGTTCCTCCATGTGCTTTCTTGGTCAATCCTTGCTCCTTCCTCACCCTTTCTCCACAATCTGAGCTTAGATGCAACCACTGTTCTGATTATTTTTCCTATCACAGGTTATTTTTTGAAAGATCTCAGAATTTGTACAAATAGAATCATACAATATTTACTTTTTTGTGTGTGCGGCTTATTTTACTTAGTATACTCCTACAATGGATTTTAATTAATTCACAATAAAAGATGAAACATATAATGTTTCCTATATACTGAGAGACTCATAAATGTTTTACATTTATTAGCTGATTTATCCTTAATACAAGTCTGTGAAGTAGTCAATCTCATTGTTCTTATTATACAGATGAAGAAACTTTGGCATAAAATGTTTGTTACTTGCTTGAGGTAAACATCTCTAAAGGAGAGAACTGAGATTGGATATAAGAAGAGATTGAACTGTGATAAGTTATAAACGGAGAAAACAGTTGATCCCAAGGGGAGCTCTGGAGAAGTGGTGGGCCTGCAGTGGTGTCTCAAATTGAGGCAAAGGAATTGGGCCTTTGTACTTCCCCCCCATGCCATGAACCAGTCATTAGAAGTGGACTGCCATTGTGATTGGTCATAACCTTAGGTGTGGCACTTTCCTTTTGCCCGTGGAAATTCCCAGATAGGTTGGCAGGATGAGCCCTTAGAAGACTTTCTTCAGCTACAAGAGTAAGTGACTTAGTCATGAAAGAAGAATCTAGGAAATATACCACCGTCTCCGTTATGGTCAACCACTTATGCCACTCAGATGCACTTGCTTTTTAAAGTCAGTGCATTAGGATTCTGGTTGGTCATGTTAACTGGGGAAACTTACAAGAGGAAGATCAGTGGGACAAGTTACAGACAGCTCTTGACTGCACCTTTTCCTGGTGCTGCAATTGATACTTACCATTCCACTTCTCCTAATGTCCCATTTAGATTCCCCTCACCCTTGAAAACACCTCTGCTGGTCTGGGTGGCTTACCGGGAGGAGGATCCAGTTCCTAATCCCTGACTCATCTGAACACCTGGTCACCACGCCCTTCACAGGATACAGCTGTTACATTTAATTATTAAAATAATTGGGGAAAGAATATCAAAAGGCATCCCACCGGACTACCTGAATGCCAAATGTCTTCTTTGCCCTCACTGTATAACAGAAGCCCCATATCCTCTGTATGAATTACTTGTGCCAGAGGCCATAGTGACTTCTTTCATTATGTTGGCCTCATAAGCAGTAGTAAAGATCAATGGGACTCTGACTTTGTCTCCTGGTAGATGTGTCCACCTCTGGGAACCAGGAACTGTTGGTTAATTATTGTTTGCAATTCTTCCCAAGAACCCCGTAACCCATATTACATGAAAAACACATGCAATGGCAACTATTTTAGACTACACATGGGAGTATCAATGCTTGGATTGCACCTAGGACAGTACAGTAGATGTTGGAGTCCTGGGCAGAGGTATGAACTTTCCACACAGGTGATTGACAAGAGTAGATTCTCAGGCCAAAAAGGGCTGAAGAGTTCAGAATATCTTCCATTTGTCTCAATAGATCCACTTCTCTATTTGGCTGCACCCAGGAAAGTTAGTGAAGATGAACTATGTCAGCTGGCTTTCTTACCTTATGGCTTTTGGCTGGGTTTGGTCAATGGGGAGCCTAGACATGAAATCAGAAGGATGAAAGAGAGTGACATCTGGTCCTGGCTATTTCTTGCAGGAGAACCTGGGGCTGGATGCTACCCCTGACCTCCTCTCAGCTCCTGGAATGCAATTTCCTCCTCTCTTGTTTCTAGAATTCGATAATTTTTCATTGTCCTTACCCTTTCAGGCTTAGGGGTGTTAATAGAGCCCTGCACTTACCATCTTACTGGGTACCAACGAGCTTTTCTGGTTTTCTTACATCCTGTCCACAACTCCGAGAAGCCCCTTTATGAAAACTCTACATGAATCTTCCTAGTCTCAGTGTGTCCTCTGTTTCCTGCTGAGATTCCAACTGATATGCCAACTCATTGATAGCAGAAGGAAAAGACCTAATAGTGAACCATAAAACCCAACAAGATCAGGACTCACGAAGTCTCTGACTATATCATGTTCTACCACTCTCTCACTGTCCCCAACATGATCTACTCCAATCACACTGTCCTCTGTGTTGTGGAGCTTTGCATGACAAGACTGCTTTAGCCACACAAATTCCTAGGACTCACAGTCCCAACTCGTTAAGGTCTCTGTTCAAGTGCCCCTTAACTAAGACTTTTTCCCTTCCTAGTCTCTTTAAAATAGCAAGAACACATTCTCTCTTAACTGTCTTAAAATGCTTTCATTTTCTGCATAACACTTATAGTAACATGTTTTCTTGATTTTTCTATAGTCTGTCTTTCCCCTATTAGAACTTAAGTGCTCCAATAGCAAAAGTGGAGTTTCATTCATTGCTACAGACACCAGTGTCTCCAACAGTGCTTGGCATATAGAATGTGCTCAACAAATAGGCTGATGGTTAAGAGTGTCGACTGTCTGGGCTCAAATCCGGGCTCTACAATTTTCTAGCCAGAGAGCTCAGGCAAGTGACATGCCAGTTTTCTCATATCTAAAGTGGGGATGAAACTAGTACACACTTGTTAAGTTTATATTTAGTACTCCGTAAGTTAATATTCATAAGGCATTTAGAAGAGTGCCTGGTCTATCAGAAGAAATGTTTGATCATTTATTAGTGTATTGGAATACTTTGCTATGAAAAAATAAGACCACTTCATAAAAAGGAACAATTCACAAGAAAAGACCTAATCCTGTATCTACTTATTTACCTTACACCCAAATATATAAAGAAAAAATCACAGAATACTAAAAAAGAATTTGTTGATCTATAACCGTAGTATAAGACTTCAATACACATCTATCCCTAAATAAGTTTCAGAAAATAAATCTGAATGTGATACTATATCTTGAAACAAAATGAGCTTGAGTTACTGGGAGTGTACTCTATAACCAACCGTAAGAGAATACACATTGCTTTCAAAGAAACGTGGGGCATTTATAAAATGCTACTCTGATTCCTAGCGCCTTGGAGGGGAGCGCTGAGACAATATATATTGCAAATAGAAATTAAAGAATAAAGACCATTAGAGACATGTGTCATACAATGACAAGGGCTGGATCAACAACATTTACTACTGTGCAATAGAATGAAATCTAATGAGAGATGTGCAAGGCCTGTCCAAGTCCAAGTACAAATTACTATTGATAAATTAAAGAAAATATAAATAAATGGAGAGAAATACCAACTTCATGCATCAGTAGGATCACTTATTTAAAGACATCAATTCTCTCCCATTGATTTATAGATTCCAAATAATCTCAATCAAAATCTTGGCAGGATGATGGGTAGAAACTGATAATCTGATGATAAAATTTATAAAGAAATGAAGAGGATCAAGAATTTCCAAGGTGTTCTTAAGGAAGAAGTAATCTGGAGGGTATACACCGCCATGTATCAAGACTTACCAAAGCTACAGTAATTAACACTGAATGGCATTGTGATACAAAAGATGGAAGTGAACATAGAGTCTATAAATAGGCATGCTGACATATGGAACTCTGATTTATGTCAAAGACAGCACTGCAGAGAAGTAGACAGAGGACAGTCCTTTTATCAGTAGTGCTCAACTAATTGGATGTTTGTAACAAAAAATGAAGCAAACCATCAGAAACTAAGAAAGATGGATAAGGCAGAGTCACTCCCTCTCATGACCGTCAAAAGGAGCAAACATTGTCAAAACCTTGATCTTGGACTTCTAGCCTCCATAACTGTGAGAAGATAAATTTCTGTTGTTTAAGCCAAAAAAAAAAAAAATGAAGCTGAACTCCTACTTCAGAATGTACATAAAAGTCAATTCACAGTGGATTTTAGATCTAAAAGTGGAAGGTAAAACAACAAAACTTTAGAATATAGCAAATATATTCATTGTTTGAGGCAGAATTAAAAAACTCTTAAATGGAGTAAACACAAGATCCATGAAGAAAAGTATCAAGCATTTAAAAGTGAATAAAACAAAAAGGCTACTGTACAGGAGATCAGGAGAGAGATACACATGAGGTAGGAAGAATATGGAGAACTTAGAAAAAAGAAAACACTTAGAAAGTATTGTCCTAAGGATAGAGCAGTCAACCAGGTCAAATGATGCTGTGTGGTGAAGTAAAATAAGGGTAAAAAATCACCACTGAATTGGGCATCATAGAAGATGCTGATGTCCTTGACAAGAGCAGATTGAGTGACATACTTGGACAGACCTAAGTGAAGTGATTTGAAAAGAATGGGAATTGAGAAAGAGAAATATTTGAATACTAACAACCCTTGCAAATGTTTGACTTGAAGATTAGCAGAGAAACGGCAAAAGAGCTATTGAGAGAAATATTCTGTTTAGGAGAGACAGACTTTAAATGGAAGATACTGGAACATGTAGTAATTAAGTGCTGGAGTCCTGGCATAGGACGTAGGTCTAAGGAATAGGTTAAGTGTAAATATATGTGAATTTAGACTTTATCCCCTGACAAACTGATATGAATTGGATAATGGATATCTATTTCCTGAACTGTGCATGAGACCAGTTCTTCAGACAACGGTCAAATAGATCTAAGGGTGAGGTTGGCGATATAGACTGTAAAGTACCCTTGAGGGTAACCCAAGGCATGGTCAATGACCTCCTCCTTCGGTATCACAGGAATGATGCTGGGCTGTTTTTGCTGATTGCAATACCAGCTCTATCTGATGCTGTGTTTTGATGGATGCAACACCTCTCAGTCAATTGCAAGAAACAGAATGTTTGCCTGGGAAAGGAAAAATCCAATCTCAGGATGAGGTAGTTCCCAGAGCCCTGCTGACCCCCAGCCCTGATGAAATCTCTGGCACCTGCAGTGGAAGATGTTGCCCAAAAAGATTTTTCACCTTTGTCTTTACCAGGGCACAGCATGTCAGGTGCAGACCCCAGGGCAGGGAGGACCCCAGGGCTCCTTACTGAGAGCAGTGACCAGTTAGGCCTGGGCTGGGGGAGTGACAGCAAGAGGAGACCAGAAGCAACTCTGATCCACAGTCACATTGAGGGAAGATCTGAGCCAATATATATTGCTTCTGAAAATGCCCTAGTTCTGATCAATAACAATTCTTCTTTCCATGGTCTTGAATGGCAGAGCACTTTTAGACACGTGTACCCTGCACAGGAGTAAAATTTCCCTGCAGAAGGCTACATTGCAGGTCTCCTTCCTGCTCTGCTCCCCCAGTAACCACTGACCTGAGGACTTGCCTCAAATTGGTGAGTCAGCTGGGATGTTGTTTCTGCTTCTTCTGCCCCTCCTTGTGAAATTTCCACATTCCATGTGTATGATGAGTTACTCTGACGGCTTTGATTACATAAGGCCCAGTGTCTACAAGGAAGGGGACTTGGTGGTCAGTGGATTTTCTCCCTTCTATACATTGACCCAGGATTCAGAAATGCAACAGAAATTTCTTTGTGATTCGTTCAAGCAAAGATGTCACATTTTACCTGTAAGATCATGTGTGTGTGTGAATCCCTCTGACAGTTATGAAAGTTGAATATAAAAGCTATGTTGAGATTCTCCAGTAAACAATGAATCATCTGCTCCTTTCTTTTCCTTTAATAATTATTTGTGGTTTCCTTTCTTTTTCCCTTCTGGAATATTTTCCCCCCAAACAGAAGACAGAAATAAGCATCTTTTATTTTCTCCTGCCTTGGAATAATCTCCATTAGTGATTATATTCTGAAAGCCTAAAGGAGGCAAGTTGCAGGCAAAAAAACACCAAGATCCCACTGCGGTGATCCACATGCCATCCTGCACCTGACCAACGATGTGGGAGGGGAGAGAATCCTTTAGCACACCATATCTTGACTAGAAGTTAGTGCTAAGAGCAAATCTCATCAAAGTATATAGATTATTCAAAAACGAACTTTTTATTGAGATGACATTTATTTTTCTTCAAAATGCATTTACTAAGTATCCTTTATGGTCTAAAATAATTTGGAATATTCTCTGAAAAAGATGTGTTTTTTCCAAGTTTTATACAGATGTAATTGACATTCATCACTGTATAAATTTAAGGTGTACAGCATGATGGTTTGACTTATATATTTGGTAAAATGATTACCACAATAAGTTTAGTTAGCATCTATCATCTCATATCAATATAATAAAGAGAAAAAGCAAAAAAAAAAAAAAAAAAGAGAGGAATATGTTTTTCCTTGTGATCAGAACTCAAGATTTACTCTGTTAACAACTTTCATATGTATCATACGGCGGTGTTAACTATAGTCGTGTACATTAGATCCCTAGTACTTAACAAAGATCAAGTATTTAAAAAATATATATATATACACACATATATATATAATGAAATTTTCTAGATGTCTTTTTATTAATTGCTAACCTAATGATACTGTGGTCAGAGAAGGCACTATGTATAATTTCAAAGTTCAAAGGCTTACTTGATGGCCCATTGTATTGTCAAATGTATGTATATTCTTTGGTGTTCAAAATAGACCAGCATTATTTACTCTTTTATGTAACTATCTGTTAAGCTTGTTTTCCATAACTTTGCATAATTTCTTGTCTCTAATTTAACCATTTCTAAGAGGTTGTGCTAAACCTCCAAATCTGGTTGTTCATGTATGTACTTATGCACATGGGTCTATAAATAGTAGCTATTTTTCAGTTTGGGGGGAGATACATACATTCACTCTAAGTACTTGATCTTCTCTTCCTTTCACCACATATGGTCACCATCTTTGATATTTTACATTCTTTTTGATATGAAGTCTGATTTTATCAGATATTAACAAGGATAACCATGCTTTCTTTTGGTTTATATTTAAATGGAATAACATTTCTATCTACTTTAGTCTTTTCTGTGTTTTGCTTCAAGTATCGGAAAGAATGCAGTTATGTCCTGTGTTAGGTGGAACAAGCCCTCAAAGGTGACAAAGTCCTAATCCTTCGAATCTGTGACTATGTTACCTCACATAGAAAGGAGACTTGGCAAATATTTTGAGAAGAGGAGATAATCCTGAATTATCTGGATGGGTGCAAAATAATCACAAGTGTCCTTACAAGTGAAAGGATAAGTCAAGAAAGTCAGAGTCAGAGAAGGAGTTATGACAACAAAAACAGGGATTGAAGTGATACGAGGCTATTACCTAGGAACGTGGGAAGCCTCTAGAAGCTAGAATGTGCAAGGAAATGGACACTTCCCTAGAGCCTCCAGAAGGAATGCAGTCCTGCTGACATTGATTTTAGCCAGTGAGACTCATTTTATATTTCTGACCTCCCAAAGTACAAGATAATAGATTTGTGTTGTTTTAAGCCTCTAAATCTGTGGTAGATTCTCAGAGTAGCAATAGGAAATGAATACAAGTCCTCTTTTAATCCAATCAGAGGGTCTCTGGGTGACTCAGAATTACAGTATCCCAACATTTTGGTTTTTAAAGCTGTATTCACCAATGAAAATAATATTTTAATAGTAGAGCGACAAAAGCCTATGCTCTACTCTGCAATCTTTTGGAATTGCGTGTTGTACATTATCAATTAAATTGTTTGAAAATTAAAGTTGGATTGAACTTAGATGTGCAAGAGAGGAATCAAACCAAAGGTAATCTGTAAAGCTCACTGCCTATGATGGTTTTATAATCTGTAAATAAACATATGAAAAGCTGCAACTTTACCTTGCTCCTTGGACTCTGAATTGTTTTTACTCTTTTAGAAAACCATAGAGTCATAAATTGCCTTTCTCTTTATTTTCTCCCTAAGACTATCTCCTTATTTATTATGGTGCAATTTCCCTGCTTCTGGTGAGATGTGTTTCCTAGCTCTGCAAGGCAGGCAGTTTTATAAAGGTATATTGCAAATATTTTGATGACACCATTCTATATTCGACTTGCCCTTCCTCCAAGCTTTTCTTATGCACTTCCCTGTCTTACCTAGTTTCTTTGTATGGAACATGATCTTTTGCTGGTCTATCTCTTTTGAGAGCAGAGCGGTAGTGCTGGATCTTCCAAGGCTTTGGGAACACCATGTGCATGTGCTTTGGATTCCAAAGTCATGAAGAGACAATAATTGCTGTGGAATGAACAAGTTGCTTGAGTCAAAATGCCATGCTTTTCCTCCTTTTTTTCCCATGGGAGTTACTCCTGAAATGCATGACTTTATCTTATTTCTAATACTATGGCTTTGGTACAGGTTGAACTACAAAAACTATCGTTATGTCCTGGTCTTTGTTTTTGCCTTCAAGGAGATCAACAGGAGCCCCCAGCTGCTCCCCAACGTGTCTCTGGGTTTCCATGTCTACAATTCTTTCCACAGTGATGTCAGCACCATGAGGTGGTCATTGGGTGGGGGCCAGAAGATCCCTAATGACACCCGCCAGGCACAAGTCAAGGTTGTGGCTGTCACTGCAGGAACCACACCAGCATTCTCTGCCCAGATTGGGACACTGCTGGAGCTCTACAAATATCACAGGTATGAGCATGTAGGGCGGATGGATCTGGAGAGGCTGAAGATCTCCTCCTTGGTGAAATTCTGTGGCCACTCAAGTGGAAAAGAAGAAAGTGGGTTTGCATATCTCCCTAATAGGAAAATATGTACCACAGATAGTTCTTGATACGGTGGATTCATTAATTGGTGTGTGAAGCTGAGAAGAGATGAAGTAACCAGAGGCTAGCATCATTGGCTAAAGCAGACCACGGTAGCTTCTGGAAATGTGGTTGCCCAAATTCTCTGAAAGGAGTGGAAGCTGGATATTCTGAAATAACCACACCTTAGTTATTTATCTTCTAGTTAGTAAAATTTTATATGTAAACATGTACTATATATACTATATATATAATAGTAAAACTATTTTACTTGGTCAAAAGACCTGAACAGACATTTCTCCACAGAAGATATACAGATGGCCAACAGACACATGAAAAGATGTTCAAAATCATTAACTATCAGGGAAATGCAAATCAAAACTACAATGAGATATCACCTCACACCTGTAAGAATGGCTATAATTAACAAGACAGGAAACAACATGTGTTGGAGAGGCTGTGGAGAGAAGGGAACTCTCATACACTGCTGGTGGGAGTGCAAACTGGTGTAGCCACTATGGAAAACAGTATGGAGATTCCTGAAAAATTTAAGGATAGATTTACCATATGATCAAGCTATTCCATTGCTGGATATTTATCCAAAGAACTTGAAAACACCAATACGTAAAGATACATGCACCCCTGTGTTCATTGCAGCTTTATTCACAATAGCCAAGACTTGGAAGCAACCTAAGGGTCCAACAAGGAATGAATGGATAAAGACGATAGAGTATATATGTACAATGGAATACTACTCAGCCATAAGAAACAATGAAATCCAGGCATTTGTGACAACATGGATGAACATTGAGGGTATTAGGCAAAGTGAAATAAGTCAGAGGGAGAAAGTCAAATACCATATGATTTCACTCATTAAGTAGTAGATAATAACAACAACAAACAAATACATAGAGACAGAGATTGGATTGGTGGTTACCAGAGGGGAAGGGGGAAGGGAGAATGGCGAAAGGGATAATTCGGCACAAGTGTGTGGTGAAGGGTTGTAATTAGTATTTGGGTGGCAAACGTGATATAATATATGCAGAAATAAAAGTATAATGATGTACACCAAAAATTTATGCCATGTTATAAACCAATGTTACTGCAATAAAAAAAATTTAAAAATGAAAAAAAATTAAAAAAAAAATTTAAACTCTTCAAATGATTCGCAAATAGTCACAAATTTAATGCTAATAAAAGGCAAAGAAAAGGTACCATTATTATGGGAATTTTTAGAGATATAGAAACTAAGATGGATAGACGTTATGTAACCTTCTCAAGATCGTTAAGCTAGTCATATTAGAGTCAGCATTTTAACCCAGGCAGTCTGGCTTCAAAGCCAAGCTTCCCCTCAATCACTTCCACCATCATATAATATTGCTTCTTATTCATAGAGTTATTGCCAAGAATATAAGTTTAGCTACCTGATCATATGAATTCTGCTGAAATTCTGTTTATTTTGCTTCCAGAGAACTCAATACAGAACATTTTTTCTCTTTTGATTCAGATCACCTATGGAGATATTGATCCTGTACTGAAGGGTAAGGACTACTTTTCCTCTCTATCAGATGGCTTCCAAGGACATATCTTTAGTCTTCAGAAGGGTCTCGCTGTTGATATATTTCGGCTGGACCTGGGTGGGAATTTTAGTGTCAGTTGATATAAAAAGTGAGCAGTTCCTCTGGGAACTTAGAAGAGAGGAGACTATGAACGATGTCTGCCTGTGACTAAGATACCTGTGACCAAGAGGACGTACACTTCAAAAGATTGGACCTTCATGGCCAGAATCATAGGCTCATCAGCCAATATGTTTACCATGTATGGTGACACAAGTATATTAATAAGTGTGAGCATTGCAGGAAAGTATTATTTAACCACTCAGACGGTGTGGATCACTACACCACAGTGGGATGCTTCTTTTTTTCCACCTCACCCCTTTTTCATTCTTACCATGGGAGTCTTTCGTTTGCACACCAGAACTTTGAGATATCTGGATTTAAACACTCTCTATGGACAGTTAGCCCCTCTAAATACTCAGAAGACTTTCTCTTTACCAAATTATGGCTTGAAATTTTTAACTGCTCATTTGCAGGAACTAAATGTGGAAAATTTTGGAGTGTCCGCTCAATGCCTCCCTGGATTCTCTGCCAAAGGACAAATTAGACACGACCATGTCTGGATCCAGCTACTACATCTATCATGCTGTGGATGTGGTGGCCTGAGCCCTCCGTGAAATGCTTTTGATAAAAGCAGAAGTGGTGTCCATAATGGAATGCAGGTCAGCTCATGTTTCTCACTTAGCAGGTAAAATTTCTCCCTTAAATATGATTCCCATTATTGTATTTTAGGATACGAGAGTTATTTCATTTGGGTATAGAATTGTAATAGTGACATTGAGACAGATCAGTGGTGACTTGAACATAATGAATTGCTGTTGTTTCATACAGGTTGCAAATAAATCTCTAATGATTGTATGGGCTATTTAGCAACAGTGTCAACTCTTTTAACTAAAAATAATCAATTAAAAACTTTCACTGTGAGAGGTAAGTTTTTAAGATAAGACTTAATGACAATTCATCCAAGGGAATTTAAAAATTCAGGGATTTTCAAAATCTAGTTCTGGCCCTAGCCTGTGATAACTTAAATGCCACTGGGGAAAGGAAAATTTATTTGAACATTCCTGCATTTTTCTAGAAAGGCTACTGATAGTTAAATAAATATTTCTTCATTGAAATTTAAAATGACTTTTGGAAGCAAGGAGATTGATCCCCTTTTTACAGATGAGAACCCCAATACTTTGAAATATATTTTAATTTCCCCAAGACCTTTTCAATTCTACTTAGATGAACCTAGACTTTTATAAATCCAAAACCTATGAATAATGTGTCTTGAAATTCTTGCTCTCAGGTACAAGGAAGTTAATGTGATATCAGATCTAAATACACACATTTATTGTGAATATATATTTATTTATGTATATATATAACCTTATATATATTTATGTATTATATAAATATTAGTTATACATTTATATATAAATTATATCAATTATTGTATGAATATTGTTTACTAGGAGCTTTCATCTTTTCTCTCTCATTTAATACAATATTTTGTTCAAGTTAGTAAGAAGCAAGCTATCTTTCTTTGTCTCCTCTTGAGTTCAAGGAAACTCCCTAGCACCCCTAAAGCAAACCTCATTGCTCAAGGTGCAGCTCAGGTTTAGCCCTACAGCGCTCCCTGGACATGGAATCTTCAGGAATGGTTTAAACAAATGACCATGCGCTCTCTAAGGGCAGACAGGAATGCCTTCGTACTTAAGTATGCAAAATAGTAAACACGCCCCAAATTGAACTTAATCAGAGGATTACTGATATAGAGGGGGAAAAAATCTAATTGCTGGGCAACTCAGGAGCCCTACCCGTTCGTATATGAGTTTTCTGTCCTCAATTTCCATCCTCGTTTCCTTTCCCAATTATGTCTCCCTTTCAGCTCCACCCATTCCTAAAAAACACCCAATTTAAAAACAGCACTGGAGCTCATGTGTCACTGGCTGAGAAAAGAAACTCTGTGTCACAGCATGAAATTCTGAACTATATCATTTCCCAAAAGTCTTGGACTTCAGGTGAAAGTAAGAGAGTTTGTTCCCCAGGATCCACGTGATCAAGGTTTCATCATACATGAGGAGCTGATAGACTGGGCCCTGGGAATCAAGAAGACTGCAGAAAACTCAATCTTCGATTAATTCTTCATCTACATCACAAGATAGAGACCGTATATGAAAATAATGGTAAAATTATTTAACTCATAACAAAATTCTCATTTATTGATATAATTTTTCTTACTGTCCAAGAGATAGTGAAGGTACACTTTTTTTAAAAATAATTTTATTTATTTATTTATTTCCCCCCCAAAGCCCCAGTAGACAGTTGTATGTCATAGCTGCACATCCTTCTAGTTGCTGTACTTGGGACACGGCCTCAGCATGGGCGGAGAAGCAGTGCGTCGGTGCTCGCCAGGGATCCAAACCTGGGCCGCCAGCAGCGGAGCACGAGCACTTAACCACTAAGCCACAGGGCCAGCCTGAAAGGACACTTTTAATTAAGGAGATATTCCCGAATTTTGAAATGCTTTATATGCTACAGCAGGACAGTGAGGCTACCAATTTAATATGATGAGCTGATGAAAAATTGATGATTTATATTCCCATTTAAGCTGAAAAAGTGTCAATCCCATTTCTTGCAAATTTATTGCTCTGCATGCATTGTGCCTTGAAGACATAACAGGTGCTGACGACCAAGCCTTTTGATGACTTGTTGATACAATTAAAATTGTCTTTGGCCATGTGCTTTTATTCCATAAAACAAATTTTATTCTATTTAACTAGAATTAAAAGAATTGACATTGAGTGTTTTTTTAATATTTCAATATTTTATTAATATTCCTTATATTTCCATCTCTTCATCCCACCTTTATACATTCTTGTAGAAAAATTCACCATCAGAAAAAAAGATTCTTTTTGCTCTTCCAGGAACTACATTCTTCCTCACATCAGATTTCCCTTTAAAACTCCGTCTTGTAAGCCATCCCTCAAGATGTTATATTATATCATTCAAGCCTGTCCCTTTTTCCTTGGTGGATAATCTACCTGACATTAAATATATTACTAAATAAATTAAATAATTACATATTGTACTAATCAAACAATTCTCATATAAATGTATTGTATGAATTAAAATATTATTTATTATTAAGGTAAAATCTGCTTATAGTTCAAAAAAGTGATCCAGGAATACCATATTCGGAATCACATTTGGCAATAACAAGTATGATTCATGATCAGATGCCCCATTTTCCTTAAAAAAAACAGTGTCCTAGTCACTGAGATGGAAAATCTTTTAAATCAGCATGTATCTTCATGTTGGGAACTCTTTTCTGCAGATTGACCTTGATTTTATTTTGCTTTCCCTGGGTGCATCAATCATGTCAAATCTTAGAGGTGATCTTTAAGATAATTTTTGAGATAATTTAACCAATATTATCAATTATTCAATATTATTAAATAATAAAATATTATCCAATTATATAGTATTGTTCAGTATTATCAATAATTCTCTTCTTTCAAACTCCCCCCTATGGGTGTAGGATGTTCCGTCAGCCAGGATTCAGGAAAATCCCTCAGGAAGAGAGCTACCTGCTGCTTTGACTGTGTATTGTGCCCAGAGAGAGAAATATGTAATCAGACAGGTATGAACTGACAAAATTACATAATTACAATCACTTTCTTTCAGCCCTTCTTTGTCTCCAAATAAAGTGTAAAGGGTCTGGGATTAACCAATAGAATCTCATTTCTGCTTTATTTTCTATTATTTCATTCACTCATTCAATAAATTCATTTAGGTAATCAATACATCATTTCCATGTTGGGAGTTACCTTGATCTGGCTTCTTTATACTCACATTGTTAGGTTCTGCTGAAGCAGCTCTTCTCAAGGGAATACAGCTCTTAAACTACATGTTGTGTTAGGCAAACACTTAGAGATTCCATAGCACCATATACTCATCTTGATCACAGAATAACACATATGGAATTATGATGGAAGTAAGTGTGGGTGTCTTTAGGACATGCCTCCTATTCATATCTTTACACCCAAGGTGACGAGCACTATGCCTTAAACATAGTAGGTGTGCAAAAACCGGAACTAAAGATTCAATAAATGAATGGATATATTATATTATTATTACTCTAGTAGAAGATATAAACCATGAAGTGAGCATGCAAACTTGATAAGATAAAGGCCCTACTTTCCAAGAAATCATAGTGAGGTACGTGTGAAAAAAGAATAACATGGCAATTTGAAAAGTGCCATAATAAAGGTAGTTAGAAGTTAGCAGAGTCAACAAGAGTAGATAGTCTTACTTGGATGAATCAGATAATTCTTCATGGAAAGTTGATGTTTGAGTTGAGTTTTTAAAAACATGTGGGGATTTGTCAGTTCAAGATGAAGAGGGATTCTTGGCAATAGAAGTTTGGACATCAAGAGTTATGAAAGATGAATAAGTTCTGGCGACCTACCACCCAACATGGGCCTATATTTAACAATATTGTATTGTGGACTTGAAAATTTACTAGGAGGGTAGATTTATGTTAAGTGTTCCTACCTCAAAAGAAAAAAAGTATTTTAAAAAAGGAAGTTAAATTAAAAAAATAAAGAGGTCAGGAGGAAGCATTTGGAGGTGATAAATAGGTTTAAGGACTTGATTGTAGTGATGGTTCCACGGGTGTATATTATCTCCAAACACATTAAGTTGTATACATTAAGTATGTACAGCTTTTTGTATGTCAGTCATACCTCAATAAAGTGTTTTTAAAATGTTTTTATGTGGTATATTCAGACATATGGAATAAGACTAGTATGGCTGGAATGAGATGATAAAAGACTGATCATGGATGATGATGGAATAGGTAAATAATGAAAACAAAAAAGCCCATCATATTTAAAGTACAATATTCCAGTCTTACCAAACAAAATAGCAAACAATTCATATGTACTAATTACCAAAGTTATCTCTTTACATTTCTAAATGTTCTGTCCAGTAAAATAATGCATAAAATAACATATTACAGAAATAAATAATGGTCTGGTAGAGAGAGTATGTTTACAAATTATGTTTGTTGTTAGAATGCATCTGGCTATAAATTAAAAAGAAAACAAACTAAATGTGTCTTTTAAAAAATATTTATTATATCCCATAAAAAAGACCAGAGTAATTTACGATGATGATTCTTTGTGCCAGAAAAAATAAAAGCACAGTGTTGCATTACAAAGATGGAGAGGGAAATATGTGTCATTCTATTTGTTATTTACTTATTGAATGTTGTCATAAATATCACTTTTCAAAAAAAAAAGTGAAACAATTAAAAAAAAGTCCAGAAATAGAATGACTCGAAGATTAGAGAATTCAGCAGCTCAAAACTATAATCAAGCACAGATGATACTCTCATATTTTGTTCTATCATCTTTGGTTCTCAGCTTTGTCTACAGGCTGGGCTCCTTATGGTCTCAGAGGCTGAGTTGTTTAAAGTATTATATCATAGCAAGCGAACAGAAAGTTGAAAAAGAGTGGACATCTAGTCTGCCTGAATTAGTAAGAGTCACTCAAAAACACATCCTCCCAGGGGGGCCAACTATAATTGCTTTAGACTTCTCAACCTCCCCTCAATCACAGGGCCTCATGGAAGAAGTTGAATGTCAAAGCACAACTGAGCTGCTGGTAGGAAGGGGACAGATGGGTCATGAATAGGTAACCGGTGGAATCTGCTTCCATGTTTACCTACATAATGCAAAAAATACTTTAAATTAGAATGCAAAAATATCTAATCAATTAGTGGGATCTAAAATAATGTAGCAGGCTGGCCCTGTGGTGTAGTGGTTAAAATTCAGCATGCTCCACTTTGGTGGCCCAGGTCCATGGGTTCAAATCCCAGGCATAGACCTACACCACATATCAGCCACGCTGTGGTGGCCACTCGCATACAAAATGGGGAAGACTGGCACAGATGTTAGCTCAAGGCTAATCCTCCTCAATCAAAACATAAATAAATAAATGAATAAATAATTAATTAAATAAAAGATGAAAATAATGTATCAATAATAAGGATTTTCCTACATATCAATAGTAAAGTGTTTGATAATGCAGTATGAAAGTCTCATTTCTCACTCTCAAAAACACAAAAATGTAATGCACAAAGTACATTAGTTAGAATGTGTTCAACTGAAAGTGATAGAGAAACTCACAGTGGCCTTAAATCATGACGTTTGTTATTTATGTTACAAGAATTTCAGAAATAGACAAATGCAAATGTTTTTTTTTTCTATCAACATTTTGATAATAAAGACTCAGGCTCTATATAACTTTTGCTTCAATATGCTTAGTGTGTGGGATTTTATTTTTACAATTGTCTGCCACTACACAGCATCCACATGGGAAAGAAAGAGGAGGAGTCAGCTAGAGCATCCTATTTGATGCACGTTTTATTTAGTGCAAGAAAGAGACTATACAATCAGATTGTCATGGATTTATGTCGATGGCTCATAACCCACAAGTGAGGTGGAGCACACGCTGACAAAAATTAGCTTAGATCTGTCACAATTGGCTTAGGTCACTCAAAATTGGGGTTCTAATAGCTAGGTATAATGGAGGAAGTGTACTGAGTAAGTAGTTACTGTATGTTATGCGAAGTATAGTTTTAATTTTGGCTAAAAATGTGTGTGAGAATTGCAAAAGAAAATGAATAAATTTAGCGCCATTAAATTTCCCAAATGGAATGTCTGAATATTACAAAAGTCTGTATCCTTGTCTAAATAATTTTTAGCTTTAACGCAATTCAAACCACTTTACCGAAGGAATTTACTTTGAAGGTTAAGAATTTTACTACATTTTTTATGAAACAAAAATCGAATTAGAAAAATCGAGAAACAAGATTTATATAGAAAAGTGATTCAAGAAGAAAATCTGTAATTACAGTAATTGCATTGTTCTAATATTATTTGTAGAAATAGGAACGAGAAAAGAATGCCCACTTTCAACAATAAGAATGGCTGCTTCATGCTCCGAGGCCAGAGTTGAGTAGTAGTGGCAGAGACCCTATGGCCCACAAAGCCTAAAATATTTGTCCTCTGTCACTTTACAGGAAAAGTTTGCCAAATACAAATTCATAGCCCTGGGCGCAGCCCTTGAATGATGGCTGATGGGCATGCCTGCATATGTGTTGCAGCTGCCTCATCCTCAGCTGAGATGACTTGTTTCCATGTGTTCTTCTTGCCTCACAGTGCTCCCCAGAGCGACTGAGATCTAAGTGAGCACAGTGGTAAAGCACTGGATGTCCCTGATGCCCTGCCTTACTTTCCCTGCCTCACATTCCCAGTACCTCACTGGTGTGTTGCAAAGTCCCCACCACCTAAAATATTCGCCCCTAAACCCTCAAGTTTATGGACACATCCAACTAACACAGGACCCAAACTTGGAACTTTTGGAGGTGGATTATCACTTACTTGAAGCTAAAAGCATTCTGACATAGGACGGGACTGTTTAATGTGAATATTATTAACGTAAGTGTCTGCAACACTGTGTCTCACAACCAAATAAGGTGTGGGCTGTGGGCCCTATAATGCCGATGAGACTTTTGTTTTTTTGTCTTGGGAATATGGAAGAGTGGCTGACTGAAACACCAAGACTTTCTTTTCCTTTTCAAATAGAGATCAATGTATAGGGCGTCCAGGAAGCCAGTATGCAAACAATGAGAGAAATCGCAGCCTGCTGAAACTTGTGACATTTCTGGCATTTGAAGATTCTTTAGAGAAGACTCTGGCTTGCACAGCTCCTTGCTTCTCTGTTGTCATAACAGTGGTCCCTGGGGTCTTTGTGAAGCACTGAGACACTCCTGTAAGCAAGAATTGGACTCTCAGCTACATCCCACTCTTCTCCTTCACCCTCTGCTTCCTCTGCTCCTTACTCTTCATCGGCTAACCCAACACAGCCACCTACATTATTCAACAAATCACATTTAGAGTTGTTTTTACTGTGGTTGTTTCCACTGTCTTGGCCAAAACTATTACTGTGGTTGTTGCCTTCAAGGTCACTGCACCAGGGAGAAGGATGTGGCAGTGGTTGGTGTCAAGGGCACCTAACTTCATCATTCACATCTGCTCCTTTATCCAGCTGAGTCTCTGTGGGATCTGGCTGGGAACCTCTCCTCCCTTCATTGACACAGATGCACACTCGGAACACGGCCACATCATCATCATGTACAACAAGGGCTCAGTCACTACCTTCTACTGTGTCCTGGGATACCTGGGTTCCTTGGCCCTGGGCAGCTTCACTGTGGCTTCCTGGCCCGGAACCTGCCTGACACCTTTAATGAAGCCAAGTTTCTGACGTTCAGCATGCTGGTGTTCTGCAGTGTCTGGGTCACCTTCCTGCCCATCTAACACAGCACCAAGGGCAAGGTCATTGTGGCCGTGGAGGTCTTCTCCATCTTGGCCTCCAGTGTGGGGCTATTAGGCTGCATCTTTGCTCCCAAGTGCTAAGTTAGTTTCCTAAGGCCAGAGAGAAACACATCAAAAGTGTTAAGGAATAAAAAACATTCAGGGAGAAAATAATCGAAATGTAAGTTATTTTCATAGGTCACAAGAACTTGCATAAACTTGAAAAATAAACTACTATATTTTTCCAGACTCAATTTCAGTACCAACTAAACTTACCTTACATCTCCACTTAATTTTTTGCTTTATGTTTCTTTTGACTTTGTACAATTTTCCTTGGGCATTCAAATGAACAAATACACAAACATTCATACTAATTTTCCTCTAAAATTATGTGTGAGAGATTGCAAAAATGGCCACATATCAGTCCTTTCCCTCTGTCTGTTTGGTTATAGCATCCCACGTTGACTCTGGGTAGACTTGGCATTGTAACTTGCTTTGGCCAATGGGATATTACCAAATGACATGAGCAAAGGCTTGAAAAACACTTGTTCATTGTTGCTACTTGTCCTTCTCTGGCTGCCCTTGGGAAGCCTGAGGCCATCAATATGTGAATGAGTCTAGACAGACTCCACATCTCCATCACTCTAGGTGGCTTCAAGTCAACAATCAGATGTGTGAGTAAAACTGTCCTAGACCATCCAATCCCAGCTGAGCCACCAATAGGTCAAGATCAAAATAACTTCCCAGTTAACCCACAGAACCTTGAGAAAAAATAAACTATTCTTATTTGAAGTCACCAAATTTTAGGGTGATTAGTTACACAGCAGAAGCTAACTGATATATTATGCTACCATTTAAATATATCCTCTCATTATTTGTATAATTATCACAGATTTCTATTTCTTTATCCAATATCGTAGACTGGAATATTCTTCTCTAGATTAAGTCTCTGAAAGAAAATCAGAGACCATATCACGTTCCATTTTACTTTTTCTCCTTCCTCTTTTCAACCAGACATCTTTAAGCATATATATTAAGAGTATCTTCACTAACTTTAAGATTATGGATATTCTTCTATATTCTCATCCACCACTGTTATACGTGGGGATTTTACTTTTAATTTTAGCTCTATAATCCATTTGGAATGACTTACTTGTGAATAATGTTAGTTTATGGTCCAGTGTTTTATTTTAAAAATGGATATCTTTTAGTCTATAAAACAAACACTACATCATTTTAAAGGTTGATTTGAAGTATATGGAATCTGAATAATGTTTGGAAAACTATCTTTGAAACACTGTTTTCAGTCACAAGTATAGTATATCTCTCCATTTAATCTGAGCTTCTACATGCTTTGTATCTCTTTATAATCTTCTTCATATAACTAATGTGTAGTTCCAATTATTTTAACTACTCATCTTAAATAATTCATTGCTCTTAGGAATGGAATAATTACTTACATGTTTAAACTAATTCTTACTCATATAACAGTATTTTTGATGTTTCATATAGAAATCTAGCTTCCTTTCACATTATTGCACTGATTTATCAGTTCTAAACTTTATAAGTTATGTCCCACTAAAATAATAGATTTTCTCTTCTTCTCTAATATTATTTACCTCTTATTCTGTTGATTCTCCTTTTTTCATGACTGGGCTCTCCAATATCACACTGAATCACAATAGTGTTTGCCAGGAGCATTTTCCTCTTCTTAAGTTTAGCGTAAACATCAGATAAATTCCTTGTCAGGGCAGAGCAGGCATCTAAGAGAGAGAAAGTAAAAACGTGAAGGGGAAACATTTCAAGCTGGAAATCAACAGACTTGCTTCTCTTGGCTGTTTGGAGCTGGAGATGTTATGCAATGTGGCCAGCTGAGAATCAGAGGATCTCTCTCTAGTCCCAGGAATTAGTCTTGGTCAAATCTCTCAACCTCTTTAGACCTCATTTTCTTCACCTGTAACATGAAGAGTTGGATGAGTCTTTTTGAGTTCTGAAATCCAGTGACTCCAAGATACCCTTCACCCAAATGCACTTGACAAAGACCAGAGAGAATTTTTAGTTGTCTTCTTCTGCATCAACATTATTATCCATATCACCACTTAAAGACATATCAAATGTCTACTTTTGCATGACACTGATAAAACAGGTTCCATACCAAATCGCTGTTTGTTGGGATAACAAATCTATAGTTAACTGTTTAGAGGTAAGCATAGAGAGGGGCCCTGCTGGAACCAGCAGTCAATGGACCAGAAAGTCTTGCTTTATTTTACAGCGAGGCTGTGGAAACATTCCCTAATACACCAGAATTCTTCTGTACTTAGAAAGTATGTAATAAATGGGAGCCTTGAATCCATGGTTACGAGATAATAAGGATACGATTTTTAAAATTTTGCTAATGATGTCATTTGCCTGCTATGAGGCTGTTCTCTGGTGACTAACGAGCAGATGTATTCCAGGCCTCTTTCATTTCTTTAATAAATATTTACTCAGCGCCTGCCACTTGCTGCAAGATAGCAGTGATCTACCCTAAGAGCATTTATATTCTAGTAGGGTGTCACAGACCATAAACAAAAAGAGAATCTTAAGGTGATCAATAAAGTAACATATACGTTAGACTTTTTTCATTCTGGACTATTATTCACCCTTTCCCTTCTTTTACTGTTTCCCAGAACTCTAACCATGGACTTGAACAACCAGAAATCATGGGTCTCAAGTTTCTTCTCGCAACACCCCTGTTTCAAAGACATAGTGTTCATCATCTGAGAGTATGTCTCCTGAAGACTAAGTTCCTAGGAATCAGCATTATTTCATCACTTTCTTAAGAGGATGGATGAAATTATGAAGGGAAAACAAAATATCATATGGTATTTATACACGAAATGATGTGTCCACTCTAATTGTTTTATATAATGTGGTGTGATTTGGGGCAAGTCAGTTACTCCTTCAGAGACAGTGGTAATAATACCCTGAAAAGCATTCTATAGACATTAAATGAAACAAAGTATGAGAAACTGCTTTGTAAATTGCATCTTATTTATTGTAATAACATTTTCATTTATCCAATCCTTTTTGACTCTACACAGCCTGCCTAGACTGAGCTTTATAATTTATTCAACAATAATAATGGATCAAATTGGTTGAGTATTAGAAATTTCATATGGTTCAACTTAATTAATAGGCCATCAAAATATTTAATTTAGTTATAATTACAGTTAAATTTTTCATGTTGCCTTAAAATGTGCCAGGCACATTCTAGGTATCTGACATGTATTCACTCATTTAATGCTCACAACAATGCCATGGAGACAATACTATTAACCCCTATTGTATGGATGAGGAATATTAGAGGTTATATAATTGTCCAAGTTCACACAGCTGGTACCCAAGCAGTCTACCTCCAAAACCACTTTCAGGGATCCACTAGCGCTCGTAGAGCTTACATTGTAAAAGGATCACCCTGGTTCCTGGTTGGCGAATGGACCAGAGGGGACTAAGCAAGAAAGCACATGGCTACTGAAATGATCCAGGCAAGCAATTCTGAATACAGGATTTCCTTCCTTTTTAAGGCTGAATAATATTCCATTGTATAGATGCCTCAAATTTTCTTCATCCATTCACCCATGGATGCACAATTAGGTAGTTTCCATCTCTTGGCTATTGTGAATAATGTTGCAGTGCATTTTGTCAAACGATTTCCTGGCACTTAGTGAGTTTGAAAAAATTCTTCTTACACACATTAGTTACTGTAATGAACTACATTTCTAAATGTCTAAAGTTTAAATATTCGTCATTCTACAGAAATACCTTGCCTAATCATGATTTGTGTTGTTATCAGTTCATGAATGATCTAAGATTTTTGTACAAAAATTTGTTATAATGGCTTTTTTTTCATGTATTCAGGAACCTGGCATAATATGGGTATTCCCTGATTCTTGATTTTAGTTGAGTTTTCTAGTAAGACTTTAAGATAGGAAGTATCTTCCTAGATGTGAGACAGAGTGCAGAAAAATTATAAAGTGATTGTTATATTTGATTATATCAAAAGGATATAAAACTGTCTCTTTGTTAAATTGTTTTTACACACCCTTTGCTTATTTGTAAGAATGGCACATATGGTTTTATTAATGAAAAGAGAATTCAATAAACAATTTTAACATAAAACAATATCTATTGAGAACTTATATGAAAATTTTAGCAATATGCTGTCACCAATTTCCTCATCTGCAAAATGGAGATAGATAATACCATCTTCCTTATGGGTTGCTGTGAACATACTCAAGAGTAATGTACGTAAAATGCTTATCACCATATCGGTGGGAAAGTGATGCCCCATTCATTTTTCCACCGGGATGATGACAGCTTTTTTTACGCTTGAAGTCTGTAGTTTTCAAAATATGTTCTACTGTTGTAAAGTGAATCCTTTTTACAAATTCTTTGTAGAGTTAGATGATCCATTTGGAATACAAATTCAGGCTCCTGTGTGTGTGTGTCTATACGCACATCTCTCAAATAATACTTCAAGCCTTATAATGAAAAGCTACCTTCCCCACTCTTGACTCTGGTTGCAAAAACAACTTCAATTTTCTGGTTGAAAATCTAAATTTCTAAATTAGCTACTCATACAGCATTTTCATTTTTCAGCTTTTGACTATTTATACTTTCTTTCTTCTCCAAAACAATCAGCATGAAGAGTTCTTACATATGTGAAAAACATAATTCCCCTTGCCCAATATAACTATTTAATGAATTAGGATAAATCAAAATTCAATGTCTACTGTTTTATGACATAAATGTTTACCATTTTATAGCATATGAATCTTATCCAGAGATGTGCTACGTCAGATATTATGAATACATTTTCTGTCTCATTTTTTCCTTTGACCTTTTATACGGGAAAATTCTCTTGTTTCTTTGTTGTCTTCCTCTGGATTCATCACTGGTTCATCTCCTTCCACCGGAAATTTAAATCTCTTTCCAGTAACTTCTGATGCATGAGACAATTCATGGGCTTCAGGTTTTGCTTGGGGACATCCCTCTTGGGCTTGAACATATACACAGGCCCACATATGCACAGTATGTCTGGAAAGATAGAGGAAAAAAGGATGTTTATCTCTGTGCAAAAGGACTGGGAGACAGTGGTAGAGTGAGAATATTTTACTGACTTTGCACCACTCTTTGAAGTTTTCCTATATGTGTATCTAGGACGTAGTGGCCTCTCTGCCCCCAGTTTTTAAAATTAAAATAGCGTTATATCCTGATCTCCTGGCTTGGGACAGCAAAGTGTAGAGAAATGTGAATATATGATCCAATATTTTAACGAAATTAAGTAAAGCAAACCCGCACAAAAAATTTATAATTTTAAATATGGACACATCATTCTATGAGTCTGTGTAAAGGTGGGGAAAGGTATGAAGAAAAGCTGTTCAACATCCAGCTACCTGTACAGTCTAGGGGTCCACGGAAAGCCCCGCCTCCAGCCCTGCCCCTGGAGCTCATTTCCTCCCCCTGTGATGTCCACCTGACTTATTCCAGCCCCACCCCCGCCTCTTCCCACCCCTGGAACTGGTCTCCGCCCACAACCTTCGGGCCTGGCTCCGCCCACAGCCTGGTCCCCGCTCACACCCTTTTCCCCACCCACAGCCCCTCCCCTAGACCTGGTCTTGTCCCTGTTGCTGACCCAGCCCGCTGCCCGCCCTAGCACTCACTGTAGAAACTAGACACCTCCCTTAAGTTTGGGGTGCGCGGCCCCGCCCCGCCCCGCACGCCGCCTCGACCCGGAGCCCCCAAACGTCCGTCCTCCCCGAACTTCCGTCCTCCCCGAACGCCCGCCCGAGACCGGAAGCGGAAGCGCGGGCGGTGCCGTGGATGGAGCCGGGGGCTTCTCGGTGTGTTCCGTCTTCTAGGCGCGGATGGGATTCTCGTGGACGTTTGCCCTCAGGGGCGGGCCTCCGTGAGCGCCGGGCGGTCCCGGCTCGGGTAGGGGTCCAGGGAGGCGCCTGGGCGGCGGGCAGCCCCGTCAGGGCCCCGCGTCTCTTTGTCCCCCTGCAGCTCCGTTTCCCCCTGGCTGTTCGCTCAGGGCCCCCGAGGCTGCTGTTCCTCCGGGCTCCGCGCGCAGCCGTCCCCTCCTCAGAGTCCCCGTCACTGTCCTCCGTGTGATTTTGTCCCCAGGGGGCTTATCTGCGTCTGCAGGCGGTGTTTGTGTTGTTACAAATGGGGGCGCTCCTGGCGTCTAGAGGGGGAGACAGGAATGCTGCTCAGCGTCCTCCAGGGCCCAGGACAGCCCGACACAGAAATGTCAGGCCCCAGATGTCAGTGGTGCTGAGGTTGGGAAAACTGCTCTAGGACCTGAAAATCTCCCGAGCCCTGAATGAACTGTGGAAATTGTTGACAATTCAGTGAGTCACTTACAGGGTCCCTAAATGACAAGCTTGTTTAAAGGGTCCAGAGTCACCAAAACGTCTCTGTCCAGCCAAGTGAATTGAGTGACTCAAGTGCACACAGCACGAAGCTGCTTTCTCCCATCTCAGGGAGCAGGTGGCTGGATAGGAATCGGGAAAATCCAGTCACAGACAACAGTTACAGTTAAATCAGTAAATACAAAAAAAGAAGAGTGAATGGGGTGGCCTTTCCATCCAACACCCTATAAAAGGCCTCAAAAGCTTGTTTGCGCTTTTTTCCCCTCTCAGACACGAGAAGCATCCATGGAGCTCAAGTTTGAGGTGAAACCAGGCTCAGGGTCCACCTGTCCTCGCTGATCCATGGATTTCTGTGTGACCAGGTGAGTACCCTGTGGACATGGTACCAAGAGGTTCCGGCAGCCTCCGCTGTGCAGAAGACCTGCCAGTGGGGTTTCTTGGGCTCGGGTTGTCACCACATGTACTCACTGAGAGGGAGGGTATCTTGAGAAAAAATATTGATGTTTGATGGATTATATTCAAGGGAAAGATGGTAAACTGTGTGTGGTTCTGTGTGGTAAATATTTCAGTAAGTACAGTTATATGCAAATAAGAACATATGAAACAAACGTAAATAACTGCAAATGTAGATTATAGTAGAAAATATAGATTTACTTGCATTGCATAATACTCAAAAGTCAGGATTTATATATATTATAAATACAAAAATGTTTTGCGTGTTTATGTAGTATTAGAAGACAACCCATTAATTATTAGCAGGGATACTCAGCAACATTCTTTAGAACCATCAATTTGACTTCTAAAGTCCTCTAAATCCTGCAGAAAAATTTGAATAGAGGAGCATTCAGGGAAAAAGATGATTTGAACTTCTTTGTATTAAAAACAAATTTAAAATTGAATTTGCCAGTAGACAGATTCATTTTGAGCATTTTTTTCTTTATGACATTTCAAATCATTTGGAGGAATACTAAGCAACACTGTAGATTGAAGGGAAGGGCACTAGTCTCCAAAAAGACTGTTCTCACCACCTTGCCTTCTAAAGGGAATTAACTTTGTTTCTTGAAACTTTTCTAAAATAATGGTCTGGTGATTCACGTTGCAGAGAATCCTGTTAAGTAACTTTGTATTTAGTTGTTGGCTTCTACTAATTTAGTGTGTTTGTGCCTTTTTCATTCTAGTTTTCTTGTGACGTTCTTGAGGAGAATGTGTGCTTCTCATGCAATAGGTAGTCTCTGAGTGTATAATTTATGGTGACCAACCATCCTTGTTTATTCAGGACAGAGGGGTTTTCCAGGACACAGGACGTTTAGTGTTCAAACCAGGGCACTCCTTGACAAACCGGGATGGTTCCTCATCTCATGAGCCAGGCCTTAGGCCACATGCATGGGGACCTGGAGAACCAGAGAGACCTTGTCCCACCTCCATGGAATTTATATTGTATTTGGGAATTTGGATTTTAGACAGTTAATGATGAGAGTGATGTGGGAGTTTGGCACAAAGGGACTCAACCTGATGGGGCAGGGAAGCCCTCTTGAGAAGGACTGATATTTATCTTGAGAGCTAGAGTTGGGACTGGATTTAGCTAGTTGGAGGGTTAGACTGGAGTGAGGGTGTGGAAGTGTGTTCAAGAAAGTGTTTCAGGCAGAGGGACCCGCATGAGGACACCCGTGAAGCAGAGAGCCTGGTGTGTCCATGAACTGACAAGAGGGATGGCTGAGCTCAGTCAACACAGGGGGAGAGGTATGAGCCAGACCAGCGAGGGGGACAGAGTGGACCCGGTCAGGAGTGACTTGGGACTCTGTTCTAAGACCAGTGGGAAGACTCTGGAGAGATGCGAGTAGAAGGATGATGTAATTACTGTTTGATCTAAGCACGGGGGTTAAAATGGACATCATGGTTAAGAATGAAGACTTAAGAGGCAAGATGGGATGTGCTGGGAATAAGATTAGGAATAAGATGATTGTTCCCTACGCCTGGCTGATGGCTCTGGAGCAAGAAATAAGTAGAAAGAAAAGACCTTGGAGTGTAGAACCGAGAGAACGTAACGGTACTTTCTTGCCTGCATGTGTCAGATGGCACAGGGCACTGACTGTGTTCCTCGCTGCTGTCCGTGCAGACCTGCAGGTGCCCCCTCACCCAGGTCTGTGTGTTCACCCCTCTTTGCCACTCACATGCCCCCCTCCACATCCTAAAGGAAGTCAGGCCTTACTTGTGAGGGGGTTGTCTCAGATGGGAGACACCTAGGAGAGCCCCTGCAGTCATCAGAGCAGCCCCTTCAGCATCTCCCTCAGACTCCTCCCTTCCACGCTCTCGTCTTCCACACCCAGAAGGAACCCTGCTCAGTATCCACATCCAAATGTTCTTAATCCTCCAGGCTTGAGAAGGGTGGTGCAGCCACTGGGGTGGACATCATCTGCACCTTCCACACTGATCCGCGCAGGTCCAGGGCAGGACAGAGAGTGACTCTACTGGGAGTTGAGGCATGAGACCCAGGGCGTCTCCCACTTGGGCTCCTTCACCCTGGACTGGGACAGCCTCTACGTCAGTGGTGAGGGGCTGTGCTACAGCCACGCTGTCTCTCCCAGTCAGAGTTCTGTGTTGCCTCCTTTGCTCTAAAGTGAGCTATGATCCATCTCTCTATCCACCCGGTATGGGTTCAGACTTATCACTGTGTGATCACTGGGTCCAGCCACCTTCCATCTCGCTGCCTCCCCCCTGAACAACCCTGCCCTCTTCCCCTCTGCTTTTCCCACAAAGGTCCCTACATCCTCCCTCTCCTTAATAATTTATGTTCACACCAACTCTTGCTCAGCTTCTCTTGCCTTCTCTCCACAGGTTACACCTATGGAGGCTTGGCCCCGACTACCAACAGTGAGTATTCCTGGCCCTGATCTCCTGGGTCCTGTCTGCATTTGGGGTTGGGGAAAACATGATCTCCTACACCTGAGGTTCTTGGTGAGGGAAGGACCTGGAAGGGCCCTAATTCATCCCTTCTCTCCCTCCCGGGTTCTGGTGGACAGTCCCAGCCCAGGGTGAGAAAGCCTTAGCAAGAGACATGTTCTCCACCACATTCTGACCCCACGAGGTTTTCACTTTAATTCTGCTAAAGCGCCACCCTTGGTCCTCCTTTTCCAGGTATCCCATCCATCTGTCCAGTTTTCTGCCCATCCATCTATCTCTCTTCCGAGTTCGGTCTCTCTTGTTCACCTATCTCTCTCTCTTGGGCTCCTCTCATCCACAGGCTTGCTCATCCCTCTACTCACACAGTCACCCATCCCGTCACTCTCATTTATGCTTCATCTTTTAATGGTGGTCCTGGGACAGCCACTGCTGGAGCCCGAGTGAGCCTGGGGGATCCTCCCACTCAATCCCTCCCTGAAGACAGCCCTTGCCACAACTCCCAAGCCAGCCACCACGTCCCTGCATACTTGATCATCACCTGTTCCACTAGAAGCCACCACAGGTATCGGGGGCCCCTTTTCCTACCCAAGAGAAGTTCTCCGGCCCCACTCCTCCACCAGCCAGTTGTGATCCAGGAGCTGGGAAGCCAGGGTGTGAAATTCTGGTGTTAGGGCAATCATGCTGATCACAAAGATTATACCAACGATTCAGTTTAAGGCCAGCCCTCAGAGAGCCCATAGTCTTGTGAAAATAACACACCATTATAATACAATGTGGGATGTTTCAGGGAGAGGCACCTGGCATAATTTGGAGGGGAAGAGCTTGCTAGAGAAAGTTTCACCAGAATGGAGTCTTTAACAATGAATAGGAGGGACCCTGGCAAATAGAGGATGAAGGGTTTTCCTGGCAGAGTGCATTCCATGAGCAAAGGCTCCAGCGAGAAACAACATGCTGTAAGGGGAGAAATGAAATGAATTTGGTTTGCATGAAGCATGAAGTTTAAACCTCAGTAGATGGATAAAATGATACTGAAAGGTCAGCAGGTGCCAGACTGAGTAGAGCCTTGAGTGCCAGGTCAAGAAGGTTGAGCTAAACTATGAAGGCCATAGGGAGCCATGGGTGGTACTAGAACAGTGGTGGCACTAGTGAGGTATTCATTTCATTAAGAGTCTTCTAGTGGTCCATGTAGAACATCCTTTAGACAGAGCATCCAGTGAGCCTGCTGGGGTGTTGATCCGGGTGAAGGAAGTTAAGACCTGAGCTGGGACAGGGATGGAGTGTATGTGAGGACCAGTGTGCAAGGTGAATGGGTGTTACTAGGAGGGAGGAGGAGCTGAGCTGATATGCTGGTTCTGACTTGAGTGACAACACAGGTGGGTGGTGGTGCCACTGTGAGAGAAGACGACAGATGATAATGAGTGCAGGACTCTGGTCTGGTCTGAGGCCAGCTCTCAGTGATGGCCATAGCTCTCCCCCTCGTCTTGCAGCTTTGGGGCACAACCTGAAGATCCTCACAGTCACCTTCCCCATCTCCACCCACTGGTATTCATCAGACAGGAGCAATGGCTCAGCCACGTTCAACTCCATTGAAAGGGTCCTGCAGAGCCTGGTGAGACCCTGGTCCCAGCAGCTCCTGGTGGGTTAAATCCCACCCAGCCCCTCCCCTAACCCCTGTCCCTCCTGCTCATCCTCCTCCTCCTTCCTCCCCAGCTGGATCCTTGTTCAAAAGGAGCTTCCTGGGTTCCTTCTACTCGAGTTGCATACTGGTTTCCCTCAGGTGAGACCCTCCCCTGAGCATTTGCCCCTAATGACCACTTTTGTGAACACCCCTCTTTGTCTCCCCATTGTCCTCCCATTTCCTCCTTCCAGTTCTGGCCCCCACCCCCAGAGGTTCCAGGACCTCTCTCTAGAGACCCCACATCCCTCTCTCCCCAGGCCTGAGAGGGATGGGGCAGCCACCAGTGTGACGCCGTCTGTACCCACCACCCTGATCCCGTGGGCTACCATGCCGCTGTGCTGGGAGCGGAGAGTCTCCACCTGTCTGCTCTTCCTCTTGGTGGCTCCAGGCTCTGCATCCCAGTGTTTATCCATCCAGAGAGAGCACCAGCTACATTTCCACATCATCTTCGGGAACCTCAACAACCTGGAGCCCACATCCTTGGAGTACACCGCCCTGCCGAGAGACACTCAGGACCAGGTGGGGTCTCCCCTCTCCCGTCTCTCCTTGCCCTGAGGGCAGCGTCATTCCTCTGCCTGACTTACATCTGTTACGTGATTGTTTCAACCCTTCACTTTCCCTGCATGTCTGGGTTCTCTCAGTGTCCAGAGGTGATGTCCTAGCTGCCTTCCCCATTTCTCACATGGGTAAACTGAAGCTCAGAAAGGGGAGTATTGTGCCTAGGGTCACACAGTGAGTTAGAGGCAGAGCCAGGATGTGAAGTCATGTCTCCCTTGCCCCAAGGTCTGTAATCTTTCACTGGCTCCAGTGGTGCCCTGCATCCCCAGGAGACCTCCATCTCACCCACTCTCCCTCGCATTTGTTCTAGGTCACCAAGCTCTACAGAGGCAGCCAGCTGTGAGACATATTCCACTCCTGCCTGGTCACGGACTTGATGTAGGTTGAGGAGATTGGAAGCATTGGCTGAGCTAGTGGCTGATGACTCTGAGCTCAAGTGACACATCCTTGATCTGGAAGTCACTGACATGGTGCCCATTCTGCCCCACATCCTTGTCAGCTAATCCTACCATCTCCTTCCATAAGGTTTTCTGGAATGAGAAAGGCATTAACATTTGGGGCCACCGACCTCCTGCATCCTCCTCCTCCTCCTCTTCTGGAGACTTTCAACAAATATCAGCAGTCTAACTGTGTTCTCCAGTAGTGGAGCCACTAAGCACATGGGGCAATTTAAATTTTTTATACACCTATTAGGATACGGTTCACATATTATGTGTGGGGAGGAGTGTATTTTTTAGGTTTTTCTATATACAATATCTTCTCATCTGCAAAACAAATAGTTTAACCTCTTCCCATCCAATCTGGGTTTCTTTTATTCCTTTTCCTTGCCTATTTGCCCTCATTAGAACTTCTAGTACCTGTGATTAACATACGAGATAAGGGAAAACATCATTGTCTTGTCCCTGGTCTTAGGGGGAAAGTTTCAGTCTTTAACCATTGAATATAGTGTTAGCCGTGGATTTTTCATCAATACTGTCTATAGGTTGAGAAAGTTTTCTTCTATTCCTAATTTGTTGAGTGTTTACTTTTTTTGACATGAAGGACGTTGTATTTTGTCAAATTCCTTTCTGTATATTTGGTTGAGATTGCGTGGTATTGGCCCTTATTCTATTAATATGGTGTATTACATAATCAAGTTTTCAGATATTAAGCCAACACTTCAACTAGAGGTGAGATATTAAGATGTTCTCAAGTCTTTCCTGGGCGCGCCACAGCCCTGAGCCCTTGTGGCCTTCTAGATGCCCGCAAAAACACTGGAGATTTTCAAAGGCCCCTGTGGACATCTCATTCTCTCAATTTTTCTTCTAAGATTCTGGCTCACCTCTTGCCTGCCTCAGCTGGTATCACTCCCTCAGGCAACTACAATAGAAAACAATTAGCCCTGATTGTTTTTAGCAAGTGCCCTGGGGACAGACTTTCGTCCCTGGGCAAGCTCTGAGTCAAGTAACTACAAGCCCTGAACATGGGGCTTTTTCAGGGAGCTGCCAGGCAGGTCAGCTAGTGACAGTTCGGTGGGGATGGGTCTTTTGAGAGCTCCAAACCCATTATGGCTGCTAGGCTGCTGGTTGTCTCAGCCACTATAGTTCTGAGAATGACTGTTTTCAAAGTTATGGAGGATATTGTGAGAGCAGGATGGGAATAGTGCAAGTTATAGTGCTACAAAGTTGGCTCCCTTTATCAAGATTCCACCATGTTTCTTCACTAAACCCTCCTCAGATTCTTACAAGCCGTTGATTAATTTCTAGACTTCTGAAAAGTTGATTTTGACCATTTTTACCAGTGTTCTCATTGTTTTTATGCATTTCCAGAAGTCCTTACTACAAAGTTTCAAAAATGTTCTCCCTGTGGTTATTTATTTATAAATTAATTACTTTAAATGAAATTATGTGAGAAATTCAGTTCCTCACTCACACCCACTAGGCACATTTTAAGTGCTCGATAACAACATGGGGCTAATAATGAGTGTATATGGTAATGCAGACAAATGTTTATATTATTGCAGAAAGTTCTCTTGGACAGGACCCTGAAGCAGGGAATCTAGAATCAGGGTAGAATTCCAGACACCCTTGTTCATCCCTTGTGCCCTTCCAGGTCTGTCCCCCACAGTAACCACACTGGAGCAGACTCCCTGTGTACTTTGCCACCTTGGCACAGAGACTGGACAGAGTTTCCATCTATGAAGAATTCCTGCGGCTGACCCAGAATGGACCCAGCTGCAGAACTTCACCCTGGACAGGAAGAGTATCCTTGGGGATGATAAGGCTCCCTGGTCATTGGGAAAGAAAGTGAGGCCTTTCCGGGGACTCTGGATGCCTGGGGCTTAGAGAGCATTGAACTTTCTCAGGCTGGCAGGAGGTGGTCTGGTCCCCTCGTCCTTACCCACGATTGAGAGAGAGAAAAGGAAACCAGTGTAATATAGGAGGGCCTCACCTTCTCCTAGACAGCTCTGCGACCTAAAGCTAGTCACGTCCCCTCTCTGGATTTTTGTTTCCTTATCTCTGCACTAACAGCAACTGGGCCAGATGGTCAGTTAAGGTCTCCAGCTGTGTGTGAAGCAGACTCACAGGTTTGGGGGTGGATGTAGTTTCTGATCCACAGGCTATAGTTTGCCAAGTCCCTCTCTAGATGATCACCAATGCTCTAGAACTTTCTGCAGTGGTGGAATGTTCTATATCTGTGCTCTCCAGTGCACAGCCGCATGTGGCTGTTGAGTACTCAAAGGATGGTATTGTGACTGGTCTTTATTGTTGCTGATTTTTAATGTTACTGAAGTACTAGAATTTTTATTTTATTTAACTAAAATTAATTTTAATTCAAAAAGAGACTTGTTACTGCTCCATATCAGACAGCAAACCTCTAAGTGGTTGTCTGGGTAGAGGTACAAGGAGGGGGACCTGCACCCCTCCCCCCATGCCCACTGGGTGCTGTGTGTCTTAGCCTCCTGGAGTTTATGTTGTAGCTGGCAATAACAAGAATAGAGAATTGAATCTTATCAATTATTTGATGTGAACAATCTCATACTTGCAGGTGGAAATCAGAGAAGACTTCCTGCAGGAAATTACATTGTAGGTTAATCCTAGAAAATGAATATTAAGCAAATAGATAAAGGAGAAGGAGATGATGTGTTTCTAGGCACGGAAGAACACTTTTGAGTTGGATATTACAAATTTAGAGAGAGCCCATAGGCTTGCCAACTATGATGACCCATTCTGCCCCCAGCTGTCATAAGAAAGTCCAGCCCAAATTCAGTCCTCTGTGCCCAGAGGTATGAATTTGGTTTAATTTATTACACTTTCGTTCTGTGATAATGGTCTTGGATTTTGTAGCAAAGTATGCTCACTTTTTAGAGATGGAAAATAAAATGGGGTGAAACATCATGATGTCTACTTGACTTTAATATTTCATTGAAAACATGGGATGAATCAAGGGTGGCAAGTGTTAATAATTTATATAATGATGCAATATTGTTTTAATTAGATGGAATATACATTGTTAAATCTAGATGATGGATGTTTATGAGACTGTTCCCTTTATTTTTCTGTGTCTAAAAAGTTTTATTAAAAAGATTGAAACACACTCACATGCATTCTCCATTTCATTCACTTCCAGAATATTCTCCCAACAGAGATGATGCCTTGACTGAGAAGCCTGGTAAACCTGCAGGAAGCCCCAGCCCATGGTAGGGGGCGAGTACCTTGATGCTGTGTCTCATCGAAGAGAACCAGGTGAACAGGTTTTTGGATGATGAGGAAAGTTGGCCGACCCTTGTCAAGGAGGCTTGAGGCACAGTGGGGTCACCAGGAGCCCTGGGACGATGACAGGACATGGCTCACACCACCACATGTCTCCCCAGACCTCCCCTTCTGGGCCATCATCCTCGTCTGCTTGGCGTGACTCCTGATGCTCATCACAGGCATGATCTGCTGTGTCTTGGTAAGGCATGTCGTGTTGCTTGTCTTCTTATTATTGGGTTGTAAGATCTTTTTATATATTATAAATACACATCCTTTTCTAGGGATATGTTTTGCAGATGTTTTCTCCCAGTCTATGCGTGGCTTGCCTTCTCCTTCACCACATGAGTCATTGGGGAAATGTAAGTGACAGTCATCATGAGATTCCACCACACTTAAGAGTGGCTAAAATTAAAAAGACTGACTATAGAAAGTGTTGTTGAAGATGTCAAGTCACTGAAACTCTCATCGAGTGCTCTTGAAAAATAGCTTAGATGCGTCTTTAAAAATTACATACGTCTACCCAGCCATTCCTCTCCTTGGAATCCATCCAAGGGAAATAAACACATATGTCTATACACAGACTTGTACACACATGTTGATAACAACCTATGTATAGTACATAAAAATGGAAAACAACCCATATGTCCATCTACTGGTAAATGGATACACAAAGTGTGGTATATCCCCACAGTGGGATACTATTCAACCATAAAGAGGAATGAATTATTTTTTTTCTTTTTTTAATTATTCTGTTGAAATTATAAAGGGTTTTAACATTGTGTAATTTCGGGTGTTCATTATTATTCGTGAATTTCTGTATAGACTGCATCGTGCTTACCAGCGGTAGTCTAACTTTTATCCATAACCATGCATATGTGCCCCTTTAACTCTTTCACTCAACACGCAGCCCCCTTCCCCTCTGGTAACCACTAATCTGTTCTCTTTATCCCTGGATATGTTTATCTTCTACATATGAGAGAAATAATGCTAATTGTCTTTGTCTGGCTTATTTCGTTTATCATCATACCCTCAAGGTCCATCCAGGTTGTTGCAAACAGGACGATCTTGTCTTTTTTTTCTGGCTGAGTAGTAGTCCATTGTATATAATACATACCACATCTTCGTTATCTGTTCTCTGTAGAAGGGCACTTGGATTGCTTCCATGTCTTGGCCATTGTGAATAATGCCGCAGTGAACACAAGGGTGCATAAATCTCTTTGAATTGTTGATTTCAGTTTCTTTGGATAAATATCCAGTAGTGGGATAGCTGGAAGGTATAGTAGTTCTATTTTTAATTTTTTGAGAAATCTCCATACTGTTTTCCCTGGTGGCTGCACCAGTTTGCATTCCCACCAGCAGTGTGTGAGGGTGACTTTTTCTCCTTATCCTCTCCAACATTTGTTATTTTTTGTCTTGGGAGTTATAGCCATTCTGACAAGTGTAAGGTGATCTCTCATTGTAGATTTGATTTGAATATCCCTAATAGTTAGTGATGTTATACATCTTTTCATGTGTCTGTTGGCCTTCTGTATATCATCTTTGGAAAAATGTCTGTTCATATCCTCTGCCCATTTTAAGATTGGATTATCTGTTTTTTTGTTTTTGGGTGGTATGAGTTGTTTATATATTTTGGAGATTAACCCCTTGTCAGATATATGATTTGCAAATATTTTCTCCCAGTTGATGGGTTGTCTTTTCGTTTTTTTTTTTTTTTTGTGAGGAAGATCAGCCCTGAGCTAACATCTGTGCTAATCCTTCTCTTTTTTTCTGAGGGAGACCGGCTCTGAGCTAACATCTATTGCCAATCCTCCTCCTTTTTTTTTTTTCCCACAAAGTCCCAGTTGAGAGTTGTATGTCATAGTTGCACATTCTTCTAGTTGCTGTATGTGGGACATGGCCTCAGCATGGCCGGACAAGCGGTGCGTCTGTGGGCGTCCGGGATCTGAACCTTGGCCACCAGTACAAGTTCGCGTGCACTTAACCACGAAGCCATGGGCCCGGCCCTGTCTTTTCGTTTTGTTCATCGTTTCCTTTGCCTTGCAGAAGCATTTTTGTCTCATGTAGTCCCATTTGTATATTTTTTCTTTTCTTTCCTTTGCCTGAGTAGACATGGTATTGGAAAAGATGCTGCTAAGACCGATGTCAAAGACTGTACTGCGTATATTTTCTTCTAGGAGTTTTATGGTTTCAAGTGTTAGAGTCAAGTCTTTTATCCATTTCGAGTTAATTTTTGTGTATGGTGGAAGATAATGATCTTCTTTCATTCTTTGGCATGTGGCTGTCCTGTTTTCCCAACACCATTTATTGAAGAGACTTTCCTTTCTCCATTGTATGATCTTGGCTCCTTTATCAGAGGTTAACTGACCACAGATGTGTGGTTTTCTGTCTGGGATTTCAGTTCTGTTCCATTGATCTATGAGTCTGCTTTTGTGCCACAACCATGACATTTTGATTAGTATAGCTGTGTAATATATTTTCCAGTTAGGATTGTGATGCCTCCTACTTTGTTCTTTCTTCTCAGAATTGCTTTGCCTGTTCAAGGTCTTTTGTTATTCCATATATATTTTAGGATTCTGTGTTCTATTTCTATGAAGAATATCATTGGGATTCTGATTGGGATTGCATTGAATCTGTAGATTACTTTAGGTAATATGGACATTTTAACTGTGTTTATTCTTCCAATCCATGTGCATGGAGTATCTTCCCATTACTTCAGGTCATCACTGATTTCTTTCAATAATGTGTTATAGTTTGCATTGTATAGGTCTTTAACCTCTTTGGTTAAATTTATCCCTAGACACTTTTTTCTTTTTGGTGCAATTGTAAATAGGATTGTATTCTTGAGTTCTGTTTCTGTTAGTCCATTATTAGAGTGTAGAAATGTAACTGATTTTTGTAAGTTGATGTTGTACGCTGCAACTTTGCTGTAGTTCTTGATTATTTGTAATAGTTTTCTGATGGATTCTTTAGGGTTTTCTATATTTACAATCATGTCATCTGCAAACAGCAAGAGTTTCATTTCTTACTTTCCAATTTGGATTCCTTTTATTTCTTTTTCCAGCCTATTTGCTCTGGCCAAATCCTCCAGTACTATGTTGAATGGGAGTGGCGAGAGTGGGTACCTTTGTCTTCTTCTTATTCTCAGAGGAATGCCTTTAAGTTTTTCACCATTAAGTATGATGTTGGCTGTGGGTTTGTGATATATGGCCTTTGTGTGTTGAGGTACGTTCCTCCTATACCCATTTTATTGAGAGTTTTTATCATAAATGGATGTTGGATCTTGTGAAATCTTTTCTCTGCATCTGTGGAGAGGATCATGTGATTTTTATTCCTCATTTTGTTAATGTGGTGTATCACACTGATTCATTTGCAGATGTTGAATCATCCCTGCATCCCTGGTATAAATCCCACTTGATCATGGTATATAATCCTTTTAATATATTGCTGTGTTCGATTTGCTGATATTTAGTTGAGGATTTTTCATCTGTGTTCATCAGCAATATTGGCCTGTAGTATTCCTTCTTTGTGCTATCCTTGCCTGCTTTTGCTGTCATGGTGATGTTGGCCTCATAGAATGAATTAGGAAGTGTGCCATCTTCTTCAACTGTTTGGAATAGTTTGAGAAACATTGGTATTAAATTTTGTTTGAATATTTGGTAGAATTTTCCAGAGAAGACATCTGGTCCAGGACTTTTGTTATTTGGGAGGTTTTTGATAACCATTTTGTTCTCTTTACATGTGACTGGTCTGTTCATTTTCTCTATTTCTTCTTGATTCAGTTTTGGGAGGTTGTGTGAATCTAAGAATTTATCTGTTTCTCTTAGGTTATCCAATTTGGTGGCATGTAAGTTGTTCAGTGTAGTCTCTTCTTGTCCTTTAGATTTCTGTGGTATCTTTTGTAATTTCTCCTCTTTCATTTCAAATTTTATGTCTTTGAGTCTTCTCTCTTTTTTTCTTAGTGAGTATGGCTAAGGGTCTGTCAATTTTGTTTCAGTCTTCTCAAAGAACCAGCTCTTTGTTTCATTGATCCTTTCTACTGTTGTTTTAGTCTCTATTTCATTTATTTCTGCTCTAATTTTTATTATTTCTCTCATTCTGCTGACTTTGGGCTTCATTTATTCTTCATTTACTTGTTCTATTAGGTGTAGTTTAAGGCTACTTATTTGGTACTTCTCTTGTTTGTTGAGGTGTGCTTGTATTGCTATGAATTTCCTTCTTAGAACTGCTTTTGCTGCATCCCATAAGAGTTGTTTTTTGTCTTTTCATTTTCGTTTGTCTTCAGGTGTTTTTGATTTCTGCTTTGATTTGTTCATTGATCCAATGGTTCTTCAGTCCTGTGTTCTTTAGTCTCCACATATTTCTGACTTCCCCATCTTTTTTCTTGTAGTTGATTTCAAGTGTTATAGCATTGTGGTCAGAAAAGAAGCTTGATATGATTTCAATCTTTAATTTATTCAGGCTTGCCTTGTTTCACAACATATGGTCTATCTTTGAGAATGTTCCATGTGCACTTAAGAAGAATGTGTATTCTGCTGTTTTGTGAGGGTATGCTCTATGTATATCGATTAAGTTCATCTGATCATATGTTTCATTTAATTCCACTATTGACTTGTTGCCTTTCTCTGCATGATCTATCCCTGGATGTAAGTGGGTTGTTCAGCTCCACCCCTATTATTGTGTTGCAGTTAATTTCTCCCTTTGGGTCTATTAAGGGTTGCTTTCTATTCTTTTGTGCTGCTGTGTTAGGTACATATATTTTTATAAGTATTATGTCCTCTTGGTGGAAAGTCCCCTTTATCATTATATACTGCCCCTCTTTGTCTCTCATAGTCTTTTTTATCTAGAAGTCTGCTTTGTCTGATATAAGTATGACAACACCTACTTTCTTTTATTTGCCATTTGATTGGAGTATTTTCTCCCATCTCTTCATTCTGAGCCTGTTTGTTTTTAGAGCTGAGATGTGTTTCCTGGATGCAGCATATTGTTGGGTCTTGTTTTCTAATCCACCCCACCACTCTGTGTCTGTTGATTGGAGAATTCAATCGATTTACATTTAGAGTGATTATTGATACTTGAGGGCTTAATTCCACCTAATCTATATTTTCATTGTTTCTCTTCCTTTGTGTTTCTGACTACCGTTTCTCTTTGAAGGTTTTCATGGAGGTTTTCTCTTTTTTTATGATCTATGGCTCTGCTCTGATTTTTTTGTTTGCTGGTTACTGTGAGGTATGTATGAAGATCTCATAGATGAGATAGTCCATTTTCTGATAGCCTCTTATCTCCATTAGCCTAAGCAGGTTCCATCCCTTTCCTCTTGTCCTTCTGAGTTATTGTTGTCACAAGTTATTCATTTTTGTGTTGTGAGTTTGTGACTAAGTTGAAGTGTTTATAGTTACTATTGATGCTTTCCTTCCCTTCTGCTTTTAAGTTATAATTAAGTATTTCCTACCCTGTTGTGAAACAGAGCTGTAGCTTTCTGATTTTGTCTGTCTATTTATCTCTTTGCTCAAAGCTTTGTAGATATTTGCCTTCTTTTTATTTCCGGTTTGAGGGTGTTCTCGATCATTGCTTGTATCTGAGATCTAGTGGCGTTGAACTCCCTCAGCCTTTGTTTATCTGGGAAAACTTTGATTTCTCCATTGTATCATTAGGATCATTTCACTGGATAGAGTATTCTTGGCTGAAAGTTTTTGCCTTTCAGTATTTTTGATATATCATTCTATTCTTTCCTTGCCTGTAATGTTTCTGCCAAGAAATATGCTGAAAGCCTGATAGGTGTTCCTTTGTAGGTTATTTTCTTCTGTCTTGCTTCCCTTAATATTTTTTCTTTGCTATTGGTTTTTGCCAATTTTACTATTATATACCTTGGAGAATATCTTTTATCATTGATGTTATTAGTCGTTCTGTTGGCTTCATTTATTTGTAAGTCCGGTTCTTCCTCAAGTTTGGGAAGTTCTCAGCTATTATTTCTTTGAACAAGCTCTCTTCTCCTTTCTGCCTCTCTTCTCCCTCTGGAATACGTATAATTCTTATGTTGCTTTTATAATTGAGTCGTATATTTCTACAAGAATTCCTTCCTTTTTTTTTTATCTCATTAATTATGTTCTTCACATCCAGTTTTTCTGCTTGTTTTTTTTTTAATAGCTTCACTCTCTTTGATGAAGTATTCCTCATTAATTTTATTCCTGAGTACATCGAACTGTCTGAACATTCCTGTAACTTGGTGAGTTTCTTTATTACAGTTATTTTGAACTCTGTCATTTACATTGTAAATTTCTGTGACTTCAAGTTTCGTTTCTGGAGATTTGTCATTTCCTTCTGCCCTGAATTGTTACTGTAGTTTCTTATGGTGTTTGATGAACTAATTTTTTGCCTGTGTATTTGTGGTAGTATCAGGTTGCAGATTCCACCTGCTACCGCTGTGGGGGAAGCATGAGCTGTGTTTTTGATCCCATCCCATATGCTGGAAGTTGTTTGGGTACAGTGGGTGTTTCCACTCGCTGGGAAAGCATTCCCACTGGGCTCAGAGCTGCCGCCACATGGAGGCACGTGCACAGTTGTCAGACCACAACACTACTATGGGTATTTGTGCCACCTGGGAAATCATTTACATGTGCGTGTATATCTGCTGCTACCTTTTCTTATGCTCATGCCAGCCTCTGTGCTTGGTGGGTGGGGCTTCTTCATGGATTCTGAGCATTGGCCAATCATTGGGACTGCAGTGGCATGGTGCTCTTTCCAACCATCCAGGAAAGCATTCATGTGCGGGTCCGAGGCTCCCGCCAACCCCTCCCAGAGTTGCACCAAGGCGCATTCCTACTTTTGGGGATGCAGCAGTACTATTGGCTCTCACACTAACATGGGAAGTGCTTGGGTGTGTGCACAGTGCTGCCAGGGAAGGGTTGGGGATAGGAATGAATTCATAGTACATGCAATGACAAGCATAAATGTCAAAATAATTATGCTGAGTGAAAGAAGACAGTAAAAAATGAGTACATAGTATATGATCCCATTTATAAACATTTTAGGAAAATCTATAGGGACATATACCAGATCACTCATTGCCTGGGAATGGGAATGTGTTTGCAAACGGCAGGGAAAGAGGAATTAAAATGAGCATGAGGAAATTTGGGGAAGATAACGTTCCTTTTCTTGATTGTGGTGATGTTTCAATAAGTTATAATCAAAATGTATCAAATTGTTCACTTTAAATCTATGCAGTTTTCTGTATGTCGTTAATACCTCAATTAAGCTAGAACATGTAGGGGAAAGAGAGGGAGAGAGAGCCGAATGAGGGAAAAGGGATGAATAGAAGGACTGAGGGTGAAAATTAAGTGGACAAAAGGAAGAGGGAGACACAGGAGGCATCAAGTCTCTGGCTTTGGCATCTCCTTCCCCTGGAGTCTCCCATACTGGGCAGCTGACTGGACCATTCTGATGCCCTCTCCTCACCTCACAAGTCACTGTCTGCCAGCAGAAGAAGGAGGGCGACTATGAGGTCCAGTGACGATGCCTAGGCTATTACCTGCCTCATGGCGACCTACGGAAGCTGTGATGACTAGATCTGAGGTCCCTTTTTCCCATCTGGGGTCCTGAGAAGCTTGACTGGAACAGAACGAAACCACATTGGATGGACACAGGCTCTGAGCCTTTCTAGACTTGACCCCTGACTGGCTCACAGGGGACTAAACTGAAAGTTTTCACCTTCCTTAAGTCCTGAAAGTGACTGCAACTTCTGTCCTGCGGTGTCACACCAGTTCATCCCTCAGGGACACCAGAATTGGTGAAACCAGCACAGACATTGCTATCATGTAAAATGAATCCCCACTTCAGTGGAAGGTATCCCTTCTTAGGAAAATTTGGAACTTCCCTCCCCTTCACTCTGTGCAGCCATCACACCCCTCTCAGTTCCTCCATATTCCTCCCCCACTGAAGGCCTGGCAGTCTCAGGTTCCCCTTTTCTGCTTCATTCTCTGAAGCTCAGATTCACCAGGACTTCCAGATCAATCTTCCTCAATGGTTCCTCTCCCCACTCATGGGTCCTCCATGACGGGAAACAGGCTAAGATGGGAGGAGTGTGTGAGACATGACTCTGCAGTCACCTTGGGCCTTGGGATCTGAAATGACTAGGTGTCTGGGAAGCCTGAATCCCAGAGAAACACCAAGGTTCTAGGAAGAGTGTATCTGCTCTGAATGTAAAAGTGAATAAAACTCGGGGGGAGAAATCTGAGGGAAAAGAAAGAGTCTTTTTTCATCTTTCTCTGTACAGAGTCCAACTAGCCTCACAGCAGAGGCTCCCCAACAAACAGCCCAGAGCATCGCAGGCATGAGGCAGGCTGCGCTGTTCTGCAGTGGGTCTGTGGGAACAGATTACATTATCTGTACAAACTGTGCAGACGACCACAGCTGAAGATACCCAAAGGCTGAGAATTAAAGTCACAGTCGTGGCACTCTCTCAGACTTTTTGTGTGTGAGCTTCACATTCTCAATGTGAAGTAGTGATTCTCTGAGAATGCACACTATGAATATTCTAATGATTAATAATATTAATATATTATTGTTTTACATCGCCTACATTATACATTATATACTGTACATTATAATTATAAATTAATGTATAATTGTTATTATACGTTAATATATTATTACATATTAACTATTATAATATCATTACAATGATTGATAATAGATATCATTATTGACTAATTTCTTCTAAGCAACATGACTGGAAAGCTTTGCATGTATTATCTCAGTTACAGTCACAATTTTAGAGATTTATTCCCATTTTAAGCTAAAGATGTGGAGGCTCAGAAATATTAAATAACTTGTCAAAGAAGGAAAAAAATTACCTCAAAGCTAAATTAAACACCTATTCAAACTATGTGTCAAAGAAAGAAAGACGTTTTCTGACTTACAAACAGACTCAAAGTTGACCTCCCACAGGCCTGCAGTGAAATAACCGGTAAAGAATGTACATCAGGAAGAAGAAATGTGAACCCAGGAAAACATAACAGGAGTCATGAGGAAAGCAAAAAACCGTCTGTCTAATTTAGTGTTAGTTTTAAAACAAGACATTAAAAGAACATTTGAACCAAAATTCCAGATGATTACCACATGGAAGAATAGAGGAGAGAAGATTTAGCTAAAAGATAACTCATTTTTTAGGGAAGATATAAATACTAAGATACTCTATTATTGTTTAACATATTGCTCTCAGAAACTGAAAAATCTGTGGGACAAAAGTAAGTAATGATAAAGAGGATTTGAAGAGTGCAACATACTCGATCAGGCAAATAGAAATATCCCAACACACTGGTTTATTGTGAGACTTGTGATGCTGAAAACAGTCATTCTCCTGACAGCATCATACCACAATGGCATATCAATTTTCATGAATCAAATTTCCAACACATATAAATCTAAAAAAAGGGACAATCCAGTATTTAATTATATGCAACTGTGATTCAACATGCAACAAATACCAGAAAAAGAGACCCAGAAGTAGGTGTTTTTTTTTGAGAAGACAGATATAACAGCTCTTTAGTGATATATTATGTTGGGATCTATTGCAATATTACACAAAAAGGACAATCCATTTGGACTAGATATGTTTTCTCTGTGACTGTGAGGGCAAAACTCTAAGGAATCCCCTGATTGTGATAACTCTTTGTCTTAAAATACAAATAGATAACACTCAGGAAAGGAAAATGAGAAAACAAAATGAGAAGGAAAGAACTCTTTTCTCTCCTCACCTGAAACCCAATCGCTCACCTCCGAAAGATCACTGTCTGTATCTTCTCTGTCATGCAAAGGAATCAAAGAAAACAAAATTATTGGTATATATTAAAGTTTCAAGAGCTCAAAGCAAGAAGACATCAGGACCCTTGCAGAGGCATTAATGTAGTGTGAACTCCATGACATCTGCGCCGTCTTCTGTTTTCTTCATCGTGTTTGTCGGGATGTCCTTCTTGGCCCCTCACTCTCCCTGCCTCGCTAGCGAGGGTGTCTGCATCAGTGCTACCGCCAGTCTGTGTCTTGCCGTCTTCACTTTCCCTTCCTGTTTCCTGATCTCTTCCTCAGTCACCAGAAGACGTTTGCAAAGGAGCTGTGGGATGTACAGACCAGGTCCTGGGATCATCTCTGCCGAATCTGAAGACCAGGCATGGGTGGGCATGGGACTTGAGTTCAGAACACCTGCGAGTTCACCTGGCAGGGATACACCTGTGCTACTAGGTGCAAGGTTTGGCAGGGCTTTGGCAAGGTCGAAAGCACTTAACAGTTCTCCTGTACTCTGCAGGCCTGGAGACCTTGCAGTCTCTTCTGCCAGCAGAGTTGTTGGGGCTGCTCCAAGGTTTCCTCCCATTGATGGCATCTGACCTCATTGCCAGGATAGGATGTGATTCTAGTAACTGGTCTCATGAATATGTAACTGTACAACCTCAAAGGTATGGAGATGCTCAAACCAGGCTTTGGTTTAGATTGCTTTCCACAATCATTTCACTTCCTCTGTGATGATTGGACCATCATACTTCTTTTCCTCTTACCCTATAAAAATAAATTGTGAAAGTGGATCAGAGTTGTAAATGAAGCCTGCCTTCCCAGGACAATGATGTCAGATGTCTTGTACTTCTACTCTCTCTCTCTCCCTGTGGGAATTAATCTGACCTGTGTCCTGGGGCATCATCAAAGAGATTTGGGTCAAGAAAAGAAATCAAGAGTTCAAAACTCAGGACTACGGCAGGTCATTTCTTCCCCCCATGTTGTTAGACACTTATGTGTATGACTTTATTCTCCTTTTGTCCTTGTCACTCTCAACAACAAAATCCTTGGAGCTCCCTGTCAGGACACACGGTCCCCAGTCTTTTTCTAAATCCCAAATCATACCATTCTTCTATACTATATGACTATTCATTTGATTAACCCATTGACAAGTTGGTGTTCATAGCTCTCTTAGAGCTTAAATCAGTAGTGAAATTATCATCCACCCCACTCCTAGTGACTCTTATCTGACAACTGTGAACATTAAATCTCAGTGCAGAGAAGGTATGTCTGAAAAAACTCAACTTACAAATGGAGATTGTACTGTAAGTGGGAAGTACACACTGGATTTATGAAACTCAGGAAAAAAATGTAAACTCTCTCATTATTAAGTTTTGTATAGACAGCACCCACATTGATAATATCTTGATTATAGTGGGTTAAAATATACTATTAAAATTAGTTTCACCTGTTTGTTTTCATTTTTTAAAATGTGGCTACTAAAAAATGTTACATTCCATAATATATAGTGCTTAATGTTACTATTGGACAGTGCTGGTGAAGCCATCAGTCTAAAGAAAAAGTCCGGAGAAAGTGATTAGGAAAAATTTTTCCCTAGAAAAGGAGTCTACAGTGGCCCACACTGCCAGATGCAGCAAAAAGTCTCATACACACACACACACATGCACACACACACACTGACAGAATGAAGCAAACCTCTTCCTAGCGTCCCACCACTTCTCACATGGTATGAGGTTGCACTCTTACTTAGTCCTAAGTGGACTTATCTCAAGAAAGAAGACAGAAGTCTAGGTAAATTATCAATTAGGAAGATCTAAAACCAGAGACTAAAGCTCAAGATAAGTGGTGAATTTCCTGTCGTGGCTTCTGTTATTAATTCAACATGTTAGGGAGACTTTTCCAAGGAGGGTTGTTTTAAAACTCACTTTTTCTTTACTATGTAAAAATAGACAGGCTATGTAAAGAATAATTACTCTAGCCAATCAATGAAAAGGAGATGATACAACACGAATACCCTTATTATAAGTCACTACTGGATTAGACAGTCAGGGAACAGCTGACATTGGGTTAATTTGGCCTTAATTAGGCTGATTCTGATTTCATGACTGTCATATTGATTGTACTTTGCTAGAAGCTATGAAACTTCCCAGCCCCCCTACTATTTAACCACCAAGGCCCACCAACCAGATCAGTCCTTGCTGACACATCCCCTGCCTCCATCCATTCTGACAAGACCTGGAGGATTTTGCCCAAATCCCACTCTGTCCCTGCGCTCTTCTACCTGCCCCAGGTCCAGGGAATCATTTTCTCCAAGGCTCAGGCTCTGCGTGTGCCCAGTTCTGGGGATGGCACTTCTCCCTTCAGTGAAGACAAGGATCAGAGTGCAGACCCTGTGAACTGCAGCAATTGGACAAAGACTGGGGTTTGCTGACAGAAAAGAACCTTTAGTGGGCACGGTTGCCAGGGTCCAAGAAACCGCAGTCATTCCTCCAGGAACTGTGATGCAGGACAGAGCAGGTATGTCTGTATGTGGTTTGGCTTGGGAATGCCTGTAGTGTGACATAGGTGACATTGGTAATGCATTTGCCAATGTTGTTCACTCATTTATTCATCATATGTCATGGAATGCTTTCTACATACATCCAGGCAACAGTCTCACGCTCTGGGGATCACAGGCAGTGTCAGAAGAATTTCTAAATTTCATTTCTAATATATAGGTACAGCACTGGTAATACACTAGGTGTTCCAAGCATTTTTCAAACATTAACTCCTTTAATACTCTCCATAAACCTACAAAATAGGTATGCTGACCATTATTGCCAACTGAGAGATGAAGAAACTGAGGCACCAATCAGGTAAATAACTCAGTCAATACAAATATCCTATAAGGGATTGAGATGGAATTTGGACGTGAGATGTTAGCTCCATAGTCTGTGATCTTAACCATGACATCTACTCTCTAAAGACTTCACATCATGAAAAAATTTGATCAGTTATCCATTTTCTTGGTGCATTGAGCAGCCACACTATTTTATCTGTCTGAAAAATAGAATACGTGCGTAGAAACTACTGTACATACACACTCAAATTACATCTACCTATGTCCCAAGTCCCTTAAAATTAATAAAGAGAACATTTCAGAATGTTTCTTGCCCAGGTTGGGAGGAGTCTGAGGAAATCTCAGTGTTGCTATAAGAAGCTGCGGACAGGCTGGGAGTGGGTCTCAGGGGAAAGGTGTCCTCGGGAGTCACGATTGAATGACAACATTGATGGGAGGGTTTCAGCATTGACTGAATTCAGGGTCTGGTGGTGTTTTAACCTGGCTCTTATCTTCTGGCTGTGGGTTTATGGTGATGCAGCACAGGGAGGGGGGATTGTTCACTGTGTTCTTGGGGAAACCAGACACATGAAAGAGAGGGAATGATGATTTCCTTAAACAATGGAATCGTGGTGGGAAAAATTTGTTCTGGAAGAGACAGTCGTGGGCCTGCTATAACCAGAAAGAGTTGCCTCTGCTTCAGCCAAAGCAGACAGCCCTTCCTCATGCACTCTTTTTATCTCAATGGGAGGAAGGAGGAGGAAATCATGTAATGCTCTTCTGGATGTGATATCTGTGATGGTGGAGACTGTGTTAGGAGTTTCTGAAAGGCTGCCCTGAGGCATTTCAGACCTTTGCAGTGACCAGAATGACAAGTGTAAGCACCACTGCCTATGTCTGGGAACAGTTACTGTGTCAAGGAGAAGGTTCCCTGGTGCAGAGACTCACAGGAAGAAGCGAGTTTGACCAGGGAAGGTCAGAAATGTGGCCAGTGTGGCTGGAGGGAGCCTGAGAAGAGAGAGGAGTGGAGAGAGGAGGGTGATCAGGCTGGATCCTGGAACATGGTAGACTGTTACTTTCTGTTCCTCTGTGACAACATTACTCCAAATCCTGCCACCTACAAAGTACAAATATTTAACATCTCATAATTTCTGTTAGCCAAGCATCAGGAATGGCTTAGCTGGGTGCCTCTGCCTCAAAGTCTCTGTGAAGAAGGGGCTGTGGTCTCATCAGGCCTCAAATGGGGGAGGATTCCCACCCAAGATTACTCACATGTGTTTTGTCAGGATCCATTTGGACTAAGAGTCTGAGCTCCTGTCTGTCTGTTGGCTGGACACTCCTTCAGTTCTCTCCTATGGAGCCTCTACATAGTGCAACTGAAAACATCAGCACTTGCTCTCCCAGTTCTGGTGATTTGATAGAGAGTGAGAGTGAGAGTAAGAGCGAGTGAGAGAGAGAGAGAGAGAGAGAGAGAGAGAGAGAGATGGAAAAAGCAGGAGGGAGGTAAGTAGGGAACCTAAGTAAGCCAGTAATCGGGAAGTGACAGAGGTTTTGTAATTAAAAGTTGGAAGTGACATCCCATCACCTTGGCTGTGTTCTGTTGTTCAGAAGCCAGATACTGACCACTTAGTGGTGACAGAAGGATGTGCAATCCAGGGGGCAGGGAGCAGTGGGAACATTGTGGAGGCTCCCACCACATAGGCCAACATGAGCCTCTTGGGACTGATTCTGAGTAAAACAGGGGACCGTGGAAGGGTTAATGCCAATGGATCACAATGTCTGAATTTCCTCTAATTTCAAACCCTTCAGGATGCAGACCTGAAAATGAGGCTCAGAGCGGCAGTGACTCACCAAAGATCACAAATCTGGGACTTAGAGAAGTTTTGACTGGTATTCTATGTGATGTCCTACTCCTTGTGCTTCCTCCATCTCTAAGTGTGTGCATTAGACACATGTGACACCAGCCCACAGGTGTTGTACTTATTATTACATATACACTTGATGAGGTCCCTAGGAAGCTGTTTTTAGCCCAATCCTCGTTGTGCGGCTTGGGAGACTGGGGAGATCTTGAGAGGCACAGCAGCTTTTCCAGGACACAAAACTGGTAGGAAAAAAGAGGTCTGACCTCAGCTCTGTCTCCTCAAAGCTGGGGCCTAGATCCACTCCCAAGGAGCTGTGGGAGGGTGGTGATGGGTATTTGTGTACAGTGATGGAGATTACATGGGCAAGGAGGGAGAGCAGTCAACGGCCTAGTGGGGGCTTTGGGTGGGTCTCATTGAAGGAAAGGGCTAAGTAATAGAACCTTGAAGAAGTGACCTCACTTCCTTGGTGACAGCACCCAACAGAACTTAGAACTCTGGTTACCAGGCACCAACATTGTAATCAGAGCCTCTTGTCCAGTTCATTTGAGTGGAGACACTCTACACAGCAGGAAGTTCTCGTGTTGTCCCGTGAGGTTCTGAGGCTCTGGCCTCCGGAAAGGCAAGGAAGAGAGCGAGTTAAGTGGCTTTATACATTGGCTCAGCCCTCACCGCGAATGTGTGTGGCCTTTTGGCAGGAGTAACCATGAGGTAACAGTGTAGTCCAGGGCAGACCACTCTAGGTCAGGCCAGAACTGTGATCCCAAAAGGACAGCCCCACACACCTTGACCCTCATTGTGTGTGTGTGTGTGTGTGGGAGGTGGATTTAGAGAAGGTGGGGATGAGGAGGACCCAGCCTGGGCAGGAGCAGGAATCTAGATGGTGGGAGTCGGGCAGTGTGTCATGTTCATACTCAAGATCTTGGCTGCAGGAAAGGAAGGTGAGTGTTGGGGACCAAGCTCTTCTATCCGCATGTGAATTCCAGGCCCTCAAGGTGTCTGCACATTGCTTCCCTGGTGGAGTCTGTGCAGATTCCCCTCTGTGCCTGATCTGTGGTGGGGTTTCCCACTGTGGCAAAGTCCAGTCATGTCCCTGATCCCTCCTGGCCTGACTGCTGGGCACTCTCACTGCAGAGCTGCACCCAGGAGATGGTCGAGGAGCTGGTGGATGCTTTCCAGTTTGCCATCTCCCTGGAGTGGACACAGGTGCACCAGTCCATCAATGACCAGGGCTGCTCTGAGGTGAGTGTGGGTGCAGAGGGGTCTTCACACCAAGGACCCTGAGATGATCAAGGCAGTAGTAGAATCCAGACTCAAATATGAGATTCCCCTGGGACCAGCTGCCACAGAATTTTCTCGCTACAGTGGCCCACAGTCCCACTCCCAAAGGAATCCGGACATCCACTCCTCCCTAAAAGCTACACAGGAGGGTAGAGAGACACGTCATACCTCCTGGTGGTTCACCATGATGTCACTGACTGTATGTTCCTCCTCCTCTGCCCCAGTGTGAGGATGAATCCACTGTGAATTTAAATGAGGCCTGCAGGATGCGTGGCCTCCAGGCAGGCATGATGGAGAAGCTGACAGAGTCCATTGCACCAGCTTTGCTGAGTAGGATCATCTCCAGCTTCACCACCTTCATGGTCAACTTCTCGGCCTCAGACACATCCCACCGGGTCCGGGACCAGCTGTTTACTAGGTGAGTAGCCACTCACCCCTCAGCACAGTGGTGACTCTGCCCACTGCCAGCTGTGTACCTTGGGCAAATCACCACATCTCTCTGAGACTCAGTTTGCTCTTCTGAAATGTTGGGGGGGAGGATAAATTTCATGGTGATCTTGTAGGGAGTAATGGGATCAGCCATGGCAGGTGCCTGCCTGGTGCTTGGATCTGCAGAGAGGGCTGTGGACATGCTGCTGTTGGCCCCCGGCAGCACGGAGCTGGGTTGGTCCCTCAGAGTTGGCCAGGGGCAGTCGATCCCCCGGTGCCTCACCCAGAGCATCCAAGGGCAGGCTCGGCACCAGTCCCACCCCACTCGCCACTGCCACGACCATCATCCTCCCTCGGGAGGCCTGGGAAGGACAGGGACCCGGGTGTGGGAGGCCGCCAGATCTCAGGTCTGGCACACCGTTTGCCAGGCTGATTCTCCTCTGACGGGGGCCCAGCACACGCCCCAGGAGACTTGGCAGCTGTCCCCAGGGCTATGTCCTCTGGAACTCGTCCCCTTGGAAGGGGCCTGGCCCAGGTGCCAGGTTCTGGTGGTTGGCAAGCCTCCTTGGGAGAAAGCAGGCAAGCCGAACCAGGCTTGCAGTGCCCTGGGTGTGACACTTGCGACCTCAGGCAGAGGGCCTCACACATGCTCTTCATGGCAGATTTCTCCCCAGAGCCGTGGCCTGGGCCCTAGGAAGGCCAGGCCTTCCTGACTCCAGGGAGGAGGCTGGGACCTGTCGCCAGAAGGGCTTGCTCAGTTTGGCCCTGGCTCCCTAGCCCTGTGGTGCCATCTGCCTGTCTCGGCACTTCTGACTCCACAGAGCCTTTCCTACACCTGGCCTGGCTGCAGTCGCAAAGTGCAGGCATGGGGTGAGGCCATGGCTTTGACTTTCCAGGAAGAAATGAGCCCCTGGATGAAGCAGCTGGCCCAGGCAGAGCCTTGAGCTTGAAGCCCAGTACGCCTGTGGCCATCAGGGGCAGAGCAACTCTTCCAAGGAAGGAAAGCGGCCTTCAAGATGAGTGGGGGTGGGGGAGGGGAGGGAGACAACAGCTGAAGCCAAGTCCAGAAGCTCGGCAATGGAACAGCTGCAGCAGGATGTTGCCAGAGGTCCGCCCCCACCGGTCCGAGCCTAGAGGGAGGGTGAGGCCTTCATTGAGGACCCCTGCAGCCAACCCTAGGCCCCTGCGCTCCTGCATGCACCCTTGACCTGTGCGGGGCTGTGGGGGGTTGAACCCAAGCCCACAGGGCTCCCGGAGCGGCCAGAGAAACAAGGGTCCATGGGGGATGTAGGCGAGGTGGGCAGGGCACGCCACCTTCCTCTCCTCAGGTCCCCGAGGGAGAGAGACAGAGAGAGGGAGAGAGAGAGATTCATGACCTCTGAGTCGCTGCCTCCACCACTGGCTGGTGCCAACACACACACCATCCCACTTGCACCCACCACCCCCACGCCCACCCCGGGGCCAGCCCCACCACAGAGAGGCCGGTTCCTGGTCACCTCCGTGCCTTCTCTTCCAGACCAGACCCCATTGCATTGGAAACTGTTCAGACAAGCCTTTACATGTCCCTCTGCATGACAATCATCTCCCTCCCTTCTCCCATCCCACAGGCCCACCCACGACAACCACCTTTGTCATTAGCTCAGGAGAGGATGCAAGATGAGAGTCTCTGCCATTGTGTGGAGAGACTCACTTTCCCGGGTTTCTCCCATGGACATATGTTCTTCAGCTGGGTCTGATTTGCGCCATTGAACCTGTCTTGTTAATGATTTGGCCAGCCATGAGAACCTGAAGGGAAATGACGGAGGGTCATTCTCTCTCTGCCCCCAACAACCTTTATCTAGGTCGGTCCCTCAGACCTGGCCAGGGGCAGCCCATCCCCCAGCGCCCTCTCCTGGGGCATCCAAGTGCAGGCTCAGCGCCCACCCCACCCCTCTCACCACTGCCAAGACCATCATCCTCCCTTGGGATTCCTGGGGAGGACAGGGACCTGGGTGTGGGAGGCCGCCTGATCTCTGGTCTGGCACACTGCTTGTCGGGCTGCTTCCTACTCTGATGGGGCCCAGCACATGCCCCAGGAGACTTGGCAGACGTCCCCAGGGCTATGTCCTCCATAACTTGTCCCCTCGGAAGGGGCCTGGCCCATGTGCCAGGTTTGGCTTTTTGGCCAGACTCCTTTTGATAAAGCTGGCAAGCAGAGCCAGGCTTGCAGTTGCCCTTGGCGTGACACCTACGACCTCAGTCAGGCAGAGGGCCTCACGGGTGTCCTTCATCGTGGATTTCTCCCTAGAACCATGGCCTGGGCCCTAGGAAGGCCAGGCTTTCCCGACGCCAGAGAGGAGGCTGGGAACTGACCCAAGAAGGGCATGCCCAGTGTGATATAGGCTCCCAAATGCCTACGGGCTGCTGGCGCTGCACTTCCTGCTTTGCCATATGCCTGTCTCGGCCCTTTTGTCTCCACAGAGCCTTTCCTCCACCTGGCTGCAGTCGCCAAGTCTAGGCATGAGGTGAGGGCATGGCTTTGTCTTTCCAGAAAGAAATGAGCCCCAGGGCAAAGCAACTGGCCTAGGAAGAACCTTGAGCTCGAACCCCAGTCTGACTGTGGCCACCCTGGGCAGACCCACCCTTCCAAGGAAGTGATGCGGCCTGCGATCTGTGAGGAAATGTGGGAGGTGAGGGAGACAGCAGCTGAAGCCAAGTCAAGAAGGGTGGGGTTCCTTCAGCTTCAGCTGGTAGTCACCGAGGGATGCCCCAGCCAGTCAGAACCTGGCGGGAGGATGGGGCCTTCACTGAGGACCCCTGAGGCCAGCCCTAGTCCCGGGTGGCCGAGCATGCACCCTTGGCCTGAGGGGAATGAACCCAATCCCACATGGTTCCGAGATGCCAGAGAAAGAAGGGACCATGGGATAGGTAGGCGAGGTGGGTAGGGTGCCCCACCTTCCTCTCCTCAGGTCTCCAAGGGAGAAAAGAGAGAGAGAGACAGAGAGAGAGTGAGAGAGAGAGAAAGAGAGATCCCTGACCTCTGAATCGCTGCCTCCACCGTTGGTACCAACTCACACGCCATCCCACTTCCACCTACCACCCCCACGCCTGCCCTGGGGCCAGCCCAACCACAGACAAGCGGGTTGCTGGTCACCTCCGTGCTGTCCCTTCTGGACCTGACCCCGGTGCAGGGGAAACGGTTCCGATAAGACATTACATGTCCCTCTGCATGACAATTGTCTTCTTCCAGTCTTGACTTCCACATGCCCACCCCCAACATCCTCCTTTCTCATAAGCTCAGGAGAGGATGCAAGATGAGAATCTCTGCCTTTGTGTGCAGAGACTCATTTTCCCGGATTTCTGCCATGCACTCATATTCTTCAGTTCGGTATGATTTTCTCTTGTGAACCTGTCTTGTTAACGGTTTGGCAAGCCATAAGAAACTTAAGGGAAAGGGCGGAGTGGGATTCTCTCTCTGGCCCCGACTGCCTCGAGCTGGGTCAGTCCCTCAGACCTCTCCAGGGGCAGCCCATCCCCAGGCGCCCTCTCCCGGGACATCCCGGGGCAGGCTAGCTGGCAGCCCCTCCCCACTCGCCACTGCCACGACCATCGTCCTCCCTCATGAGGCCTGCGCAGGACAGGGACCTGGGTGTGGGAGGCCTCCTGATCTCACATCTGGCACACCCGTTGCCAGGCTGCTTACTCCTCTGACGAGGCCCAGCACACGCCCCAGGAGACTTGGCAGCTGTCCCCAGGGTTATGTCGTCTTGACCTTGTTCCCTCTGGAAGTGGCCTGGCCCAGGTAGGATGTTTGGCTGGTTGTCCACCCTCCTTTGGAGAAAGCAGGTGAGCCGATCCAGCCATCCTGTCGCCCTCTGCCTGGCACCTCTGCACTCAAACAGAAGGCGTCACGCGTGCCCTTCATCATGCTTTTCTCCCTAGAGCCATTTCCTGGGGTACTCTTAGTGTTATGTTAGTGTTATGTTTGGTTTCCGGTTACTGTCAGTGTTAGGGTTTGGTTTAGTTTTCGGGTTTGTGTTAGGTTTATATTTAGGTATATGTTTCTGGTTAGGGTTAGGTTTATGGTTCTAGTTAGGGATAGGGTTATGATTTGCGTTAATGTTATGTTTGAGTTTAGGTTAGGGTTAGGGTTGAGGTTAGTGTTATGGTTGATTGCCAGGTTTGGGTTAGACTTCAGGTTAGGGTTAGGGTTCAGTTAGCATAGGGTTATCATCTGGTTAGTGTAAGTGTTAAGGTTTCTGTTACTATTGGGGTTACGGTTATGGTTAGCATTAGGGTTATGGTTCTGGTTAGTGTTAGAGTTTGGGTTTGGTACAGATTTGTTTTACGTGTAGGGTTAGTTTTAGAGTTTAGGGTTAGGCTTAGGGTTAGGGTCAGTGGTCAGGTTCACTTTAGCGTTGGAGTTAGTGTTAGGGTTCGAGTTAGATTTAGGGTTATGGTTAGGTGTAGTGTTAGTGTTAGTTTTTGGGTTAATGTCAGAGTCAGGGCTTGGTTTTGATATCAGTTTAGGCTTAGGGTTGTGGTTGGGTTAGGCTTCGGGTTAGTGTTAGGATTCGGGTTCGGGTTCGGGTTCTTGTTAGGGTTAGGATTCAGGTTAGCATTCGGGTTAGTGTTAGGATTTGGGTTATGCTGAGGTTAGGGTTAGTATTCGGATTAGGGTTATTATTAGGTTTCGGGTTCGAAAAATGCTGAGCTTTAGCTTTAGTTTTCTTGTTAGGGTTAGGGCTAGGGTTTGGGTTAGGGTTAGGTTTAAGTTTTGGTTTCCGATTAGGGTTATGGTTAGCGTTAGGGTTCGATTTAGATCTATGATTGGGGTTAAGGTTAGGGTTAGCGTTGGGTTTGGATTAGGGTTTGGGTTAACATTAGGGTTAGAAATACGTTTAAAGTTCAGGTTATGGTTAGGCTTAGCAATAGGGTTCAGGTTAGGGTAATGTTTAGTTTTAGTGTTAGGACTAGTGTTCTAGTCAGGGTTAGGCTTAGGGTTCAGTTTCATGTTCTGGTTAGGGTTAGGGTTAGAGTCAGGCTAAGATTAGGTTTAGGGTTATGGTTACAGTTCAGGCTAGGATTGCTCATATGGTTAGGGTTAATTTTCATGTTAAGTTTAGGGTTAGGTTTAAGGTCAGGGTTGTTTTTGGGTTAGGGTTATGGCTAGGGTTCGAGTTCATTTTCTGGTTAGGGTTAGGGTTATGTTTTGCTTTGTTGGGACGGTTAGGATTAGGGTTACTGTTAGGGTTATGTTAAGGTTTAGGGTGAGGTTAGTGTTTGGATTAGGATTAGAGTTAAGGTTTGGGTTCTCGATGGTGTTAGTGTTAGGGTCGGATTAGGCTTTGTGTTTGTGATAGATTTAGAGTTAGGGTTAAGGTTCGGGTTAGAGTCTGGGTTAAGTTTGTGTTTCCAGTTGTTGTTAGAGTTCGGGTTAGCTTTAAACTTAGGGTTAGGGCTGGGGTTCGGGTTAGTTTTGGATAAGGGATAGGGCTGGGTTCCGGTTGGGTTTGGGTTCGAGTTAGGGTTAGGGTTAGGTTTAGGATTCAGATTCGGGTTATGGTTAGGGTTATTTTTCGTGTTAGACTTAATGTTATGGTTAGGGTTAGGGTTTGGGTTAGGGTTATTGTTAGGGTTAGGGTTAGGTTTTGGCTTAGAGTTCAAGTTAGGGTTATGTTTTGGTTTGGGTTAAGGTTGGGGTTAGCGTTAGTTTTATTGTTAGGGTTAGTGTTTGGTTTAGGGTTATGGTTGGTGTTTGTTGTCAGTATCAGGTTAGGTTTATTATTAGGGTTCGTGTTAGTGTTTGAGTTAGGGTTTGGATTTGGGTTCGGGTTAGGGTTAGTGTTCACCTTAGGGATAGGGTTAGTTTTAGGGGTAGGGTTGGGTTCTGGTTCGGTTTAGGTCTAGGGTTCTGTTTAGGGTTAGGGTTCCGATTCGTGTTCATGTTAGGGTTAGGATTAAGGTTATTGTTAGGTTTAGCCTTAGCTTTATTTTGAAGTTTGCCTTCGGATTAGGGTAAGGTTTAGGTTTCGGGTCAGGATAAGATTAGGTTTATGTTTAGTGTCGGATTAGGTTTCGGGTTAGGGTTAAATTTGGGGCCCGTTTTAGGGTTTGGGTTAGGGTTCGGCTTATGCTTAGGGCTAGGTTTAAGGTTAGGGTTGGGTTGGGTTTGGTTTACTGTTAGTGTTCATGTTAGGGTTAAGGTTATGTTTAGTCTTAGAGTTAGTGTTCAGATTAGGGTTAGGGTTAGGGTTAATGTTGGGGTAGGGTTAGTGTTAGGCTTAGGGCTAGGGCTGGGTTATGTTTAGGGCTAGGGCTAGGATTAATGTTATGGTTATTCTTAGAGTTAGATGAAGTGGTTTGTGTTTCAGTTAAGGTTAGGTTTAGCAGTAGGAATATGATTAGGAATAGGGCTAGTGTTTGTGTTAGGACTGGTTTACGGCTACAACAAGGGCTAGAGATAGGGTTAGGGTTGGATTACATGTAGGGTTACGGTGAGAGTTAGGAGTAGGTGTAGTGATAGTGTTAGTGTTGTGACAAGAGTGATCATTAGGGCTGGGCTTAGGGCTAACTTTAGTTATTACATTTAGGGTTAGGATTCTCTTTAGGTTTATAACTAGATTCATTTTTATGGTTTGGGACGGGGCGTGTTTTGAGGTTAGGGCTAGGGGTATGATTAATGTTAGGTCTGACGTTAGTGTTGTGTGTGCCTTAGGGCAGGGACAATGGAAAGTGTAGGAACAGGCGTAGGGTTTGGGTTTGAGTGAAGACTAGGGTTACAGTTAAGGTTATGCTAGTGTTAGGGTTACTGTTAGGGCTAGGGCTAGGACTAGGTTTTAAGTCAGGTTTAGAGTTGGCTTAGGGTTACAGCTACAGTGAGTGTGCATATGATTTGGGTTAGGGCTAGGGGGAGTATTAGTGCTTGGGGTAGTTTTAAGGTTAGAGCTAAAGTTGGGTTAGGATTCATGATACAAACCCCAACCCCAGCCCTAAAACTAACGTTAACATTAATCCGAACGTGAAGCCTAATTCTCACTATAGCCCTAACCCTAACCCTAACCATAGCCCTAGACATAACCTTATAACTAACCCTAACCCTAAATCTAAACCTACAGTTACCCCTACACTAAACCTACGTTTACCACTAACCCAATACCTGACCCTTACTGCAACACAACTCCAACCCAAACAGCAACAATAACAATAACAATAATTCAAGAATTAGCACTAAGCCTAAGCCTAGCCCTATCCCTAACATTAACCATAGTTCTAGACTTAACTCTAACCCTGACACTAGCCCTAACCCTAACCCAACCCTAACTGTAACCCTAACCGTAGATCTAGCCCTAACCCATCCTACAGCTGAAACTAATCCTAGCCCTAGCCCTAGCCCTAAAACCCAGACCTTACACTAACCATAACCCTAACTCTATGTCTAAACCCAGCCCTTGCCCAAACCTTAACCCTAACCCTAATACTATGCTAACTCTAGTACACTAACTCTAAACACTAAGGCTAACACTAAACTTAAATTTAATCCTAACAATAACCCTAAGACTAATACAACCCTAGCTCTAACCCTAACCCTAACCCTCACTGTAACTTTAACCCAAAACTTATCCTTATCCCTAATCTTAAATCCAAGCCTAACGCAACCTTAACTCCAACCCTACCCCTCCTTCTCTCTATAAAACTAGCTCTAACCATAACCAAAACCTCACCCTAACCCTATCCTTAAACCTGGGAACAGGTTTGTATAGGACAGGGAATTCAGAGTAGAGCTGAGCCAAATCATGTCTAGCACCCATTCCTGGAAATAAATTCATACCCCATCTCTCTTCCTTTCAGCTAGTAAGGATCACATAATACCTAAAAAACATTTGGCACAGATTGCTGTTTGAAATCCTAAACCAAACCAGTACACAAACCCTAATCCGAACCCTAAGCCTAACCTTAACCCTAACCATAACTGGAACCCAAACCCTAATCCTAACCCTAAACCGAATGCAACCTTAACCCCAACCCTACCCCTCATTCTCTCCATAAACTAACTCTAACCCTACTCAAACCCTAACCCTAACCCTAATCAAATCCGAAGCCTAAGCCTAACCCTACCCCTAACACTAATCATATGCAGAACCCTAATGCTAGCACAAACACTAATATTAAGCATAACACTAAGACTAGACATCACCCATCCCTAACATTACCCCAACTTTAACCCTAAACCTAACCCTAACTGTGACCTTATCCCTACCCATACTCTTAAACCAAACACTTAGCCTACCCCTACCCATAACCCTAACCATAATCCTACACTAATGTTACCCATAGCCTTAAAATAACGCTTAACCTAGACCTAATGCTAGCCCTAACCCTAAACCTGGCTCTAGCCCAAGCCCTATCACTAACCTTAACCCTAAACCTAACACAAACTCTAGCCCTACCCTAGCCCAAACCCTAATCCTAGCCCTAAGCCAACATTTACCACTACCCCAGACACTAGTCATAGCCCTAAATCTAACCCTAACACTAACACTTAGTCTAACCCAACCATAACTCTAACCCTAATCCTGAACAGACTCCTAACACAAACTCTTGCCGTAACCCTAAGCCTATTCCTAACCCTAAGCCAAACCTAAACACTAAACATAATGGTAACCTGAAGACTAAACTTACTCTTAAACCTAACCCTAACCCTAATATCAGCCCTAAGCCTAACCCAATTGCTAAGTCTAACACTAGGCTTAACCAAAATGCTAGCACTACACATAACACTAACCCTAAAGCTAGCACTAACCATAAACCTAACCCTAGCACTAGACTTAACCCTACACCTAACCATAGCACTGCACACAAGCCCTAACCCTAACACAAATCCAAGCCCCAGACCTGACCCTAAACTTAGCCCCAGACATGACCATATCCCTAATCCTAACCCTAGCTCTAGGTCAAATTCTAAACCTACCATAACTATAGACCTAGGTTTACCCCTAATGATAATCCTAGCCCTTTCCATAGCCCTGGCCCTAACGCTAACTCTAACAATATCACTATCCCTAAACTTAGTACTAACACTAAGGCTAACCTTAACCATAACCCTAAACCCAACAGTAACCCTAGTCCTAACCCTAACACTAAGCCTAGACATAAGACAAGCCTTAACCCTAACCCTAGTCCTAAAGCAAACAGTAAGCTTAGCTATAACTCTATTGCAGCACTAACCTTAACCGTAGATCTAAAACTACCCTAACACAAACCCTTATACTAACCCACCCTAACCGAGTCCTAAACCTATCCATAAATCTAGGCCTATTATCAGCCCTAACCTTAACCCTTGCCCTCAACGGAACTCTAACCCTAATGCTAACTCTAACACTAAACCTACCCCTAACTCTCACCATAACCCTAACCCTAACCCTGACCCTAACCCTAAGCCAAACACCTACCCCTACTACTACCCCACCCCTAAACTTAACCCAACACTAACCCTAACCCTACCCCTAACCAAACCTAACTCTAACCCTAACCCTAACCTGAACCTTAATTCTCACGCTAGCTCTAGGCTTAACTTTATCTTTTACCCTAACCCTAATGCAACACTAACCCTAACACTACCCATACACCAACACCTCCCCTAAACCTAAACCTAGCCAAACACCTCCCCCTACCCCTAACAATATCCGTAACACCAAGCATAACGCAACCCTAATGCTAACTCTAACACTAATCTTAGCCCAAGTTCTAATCCTACCCCTAGCCTTAGATCTAACACTAACCATAACAGTAGTCATAACTCTAAATCTAGTCCTGTCCCTAACCCTATCCTTAACCATTACACGAACACTAACCCTAACCCAAAACCTAACCATAACCATAACCCTAATCCAGCCCCACCCCTATCCTTACGCCTACCTCTAATCTTAAAACTTATGCTAACTGTAACTGTACCTTTTATGTAACCATAACACTAACCCTACCGCTGTGACTAACCCAAAACAAATGCCTAGCTCTAAACCTAACCATAGCCATAAACCTAAAACTAACACTAAACCTAGCCCTAACCCTCGCCGTAGCCATAAACCTAACCCTAGCACTAACCCTAACCCTAACCCTTACCCTAAACCTAAATCTAATTCTAACCATAAAGCTAACTCTAACGTTGACCCAAGTCTTAAACTAAACCTAGCCCTAAACCCAGCCCCAACCCTAACCCTAATCCTTGTCCTCACCTGACCCCTAACACTGTCCCTTGCCTTAACATTAACACTAATGTTATGCATAATCCTAAAATGAGCCCCAGCCCTAGACCTAACCTTAACTGTAACCCTAACCCTAAAACTGGGCCTAAAACTTAGCCCAACGCCGAACACTAACACTAACGCAGCCCTATGCCTAGTCCTAAATCTGACACTAAACCTAACACTAAAACTGAACCTAACCCTAGTCTAAGCCCCAGACCAAGCCTTAGTCATAAACTTAAACCTAGACCTAACTCTAGCCCTGGCCCTAATGTGAATCTTAATACAATTGCCACAGCTAACCGTATCACTACGCTTAACCTTAACTGTAAACCTACCCCTATACCTAAAACACTCTTTACCCAGACCCTAAGACTTAAGGTAACACGAACCCTAACACTAACCCAACCCTAAACCCAAACCTAACCGTAACCCTAACCCTAACCTTAAGCCTAACAATAACCCAATCCCTAATTATAACACTAAAACTAATCTTAAGCATAATCATAACCCTAAACTTACCCCTACACCTAACCCTAACCCTATGCCTAACTGTAACCATAACTCGAAATCTTAGCTAACCAATACTCCTAAGTCTAACCCTAACCCTAACTCTAACGCTAACCCTAACACTAACCCTACACCTACCCCTAATACTACCCTGAACCTTAACATTAACTCTTTAACCCAACCACAAAACTAACCCCAACACTAATCCTAGCATTAAGCCTAACACAAACCCTTGCCCTAAACCTAGCACTAACCCTAACCCTAGCCCTAACTGGAAAACCAGCCCTAGACCCAGCCTTAACCCTAACCCTAAACCTAAGACAAACCCAAACCCTAACCCTAATTGTACCCCAGACCTACCCCTAACCATAAACCTACCCTTAACCCTAACCGTGGCTCTAGAACCTAATGCCAACTCTAACACTAGCCGTAAACCTAAATCTAACCCTAACTCTAAAACTAACCCTAACCCAATTCCTACAACAACCACTGCCCTTAACACGAACACTAACCCTAAACCTATCCCTACACCTACTCCTCCCCTAACCAATAACCTTAATCAAAACCCTAGCCCCTCCATAACCATAGGCCAAACTCGAATGCAACCCTAACCCCAACCCTACCACTAAACATGAAACTAACCCTAACCGTAACCCAAACTTAACCCCAACTCCATCCCTAATAATAACACTATTCCTAACACTAGCCATAATCCTAACCTTCGGCCCAGCTCTAATCCTAAACCTAGCCCTAGCCCTAAACTTACCCCTAACCCTAACGCTAACGTTAACCCTAACACTATCCCTACACGTACCGCTCTGCTAAACCTAACCTTAAGCCAAGCCTAACACTAACCTTAACCCCAGTCCTGGCACTAACACAAACCCTAACCCTAAGGCTAACTCTATCCCTACACCTACACCTCCCCAAATCCTAATCCAAACCCTACCCCAACCCTAAGCTTAAACCTAACCCTAACGCAAACTTAACCCCAAACATAACACTAACGTTAACCATAAAACTAACATTAACTCTGTACCAAACCTAACCTTAACCATAAACCTTATCCTAACACTAATCCAAGTCCTGCACCTACACGTACTATTAACTCTAAACCTAACCATAATACAAACCGATCCCTAACCCCACCCCTATCCCTACCCCAAAACCTAATGTGAACTCTAACCCAGCTCTACCCCTAACGTTACCCCTAACGTTAACCCTAACCGATTCATACCCCAACGTTAATCCTAACCATAGCCCTAAACATAAAACCAACAACAGCCCTAGCCCTAAACCTGACCTAGCACTAAGCCTAGCCCTAAACCTAACACTAAACCTAACACTAACCATAGTCCTACCCTAACCATTGCACTAACACTCCATCGCCACCCTGAGTCCTAACTCTCACCCTAATCCAACCGCAACCCAACCTCTACCCTAAACCTAACCCTAACCCTAGCACTATCGCTCACAGTAACCATAACCCTAGCCGTAACCCTAAACCTAACACTAACCCCATCTGTAAGGTTAACGTTAACCATTGACCTAGACCTAACACTAACCCAGCCCTACACAGGAAATTAACCATAGTCCTAGTCCTAACCATAAACCCAGGTCTAGCCCTAGCCCTAAATCTAAACCTATCCTTAACCCTAGCCATGGCCCTGACCTTAACCCTAACATTAACACTATCCATAACCTTAGCACAAACACTAATGCTAACCCTGAACCTAACCAAACAGTAAAAAGCCATCCCCATTCCCCATTATAAACCCAACCACATACCCCTAACACTAACCCCACCCTTAACCCTAAACCTAGCCCTAGCCATGACCCTGCACTACACCTAACCCTAAAGCAAATCCTTACCCTATCATAACTCCTAATCTTACCTTAATTCTAGCCCTAGTCCTACCCTCACGCTAGTGCTAGACTAACACTAACCCTAACACTAACCCTAACTCTAGCCCTAGCCCTACCTTTAAGCCTAACACTAGTCCTAACCCTAACACAAACCCAGACACTACCCTATGCCAAACTCTAATCTTACACCTGACTCTAACCCTAACCATATCCCTAACCCTAACCCTCAATGCTAGCCCTAACCCAACACAAATCCTAGTCCTAGATGTGACATTAAACTTAGCCCTAGCCCTAGCCATAACTCGAACCCTAACACTAACCCTACCTCTAACCCTAACCCTAACTATAATCATAAATCTAGACCTAGTCCTAGCACTAACACTAACCCTAACCGTGTCCATAACCCTGGCTCTAACCGTAACCCTAACACTAGCCCTATCACTAACCCTAATCCTAAAACTACCCCTAAACCTAATCCTAAATCATCTCTAACCCCAACATTTCCCATTCCCCTAAGCCTAACATTAACTCTAACTCTAACTCAGCCCTAGGCTAACCTTGACCCTAACACTTACCTTAGTCTAAACCAAAGCCCTAACCTTAGTTTGATCACTAACACTAACTGTAACTCTGGCCCTAACCAAAACAGAGCCCCAGCAATTGCCCTAGCCCTGTCCCTAAACTAAACTTACCTCTAACAATAACTCTACCACTAAAAGTAAACCTAACCATAGCTCTAGGACTAACCCTAAACCTAAAACTTATCCTAACTCTAACTCTAGCTCTAGGCCTAACCCCAACCCTAGCCTAGAGGTGACCCTAATGTTAACACTAACCATCACCCAACACTAATCATAACCCAACGCTAACTCTAACCCTAATGTTAACTCTACCCTAATCCTAGCCCTAACCCTAATGCCAACACTAGCCCAAGTCCAAACCCTAACCCTAACCCTAGTCCTAATCCTAATCCTAAAAATGATACTAGTCCTAAACCTGACACTAACCCTAAGTCTATATATAACCCATACCTTAACTCTAAATATAACCCTAACCTACCACTAACCCTAAAATTGCCCCTACCCATAATGCTAAACATAACCCTAATCCTAGCCCTACTCTTACCCCTACTCCTAATGCTAGGCCCAACCCTAGCCATCAGCATAATCCTAACCCTAAGCCTAACTCTAGCCCTAACGCTAACTCTCATGCTAACACCAGCCCTAACACTCATCGTAACGTTAACCCGAACCCAAACCTCACCCTACCCCTAAGCCTACCACTCCCTTAACTCTAACCCTAACCCAATTCCTACCACTATACTATCTCTAATCCTAACCTAACCCTTGCCCTACACCTACCCCTAACCCAACCCTTAACTGAAAACCTAAACAATCCCTAACCATAACCATAATATTAATCCTAACCCTAGCCTTTATCCTAAGCATAGCCCTAGCCCTAACACTATCCCTAACTTAGTCGTAACCTTAATGATAGCCCTAGCTCTAGCTCTAGTCCTAACCCTAGCCCAAAACTAACCGTAACCCTACTGTAATCCGAACCCTAGCCCTAACCCTAACCCTAAACCGAAGACCAGCCCTAGCCCTAATCCTAACTGTAGCACTAACTCCAGACCTAACACTAACTGTAGCTATAAACTTAACCCGAACCCTAAGCTTAAACCTAAGGCTAATCCAAAGCTTAAACCTAGTCCTAACCCTAACCCTTCTCCTAATAGTAACCCTAACGCTAGACCTCCCCCTAAATCTAGCACTAAATCTAAACCTAACACAACCATAACCTTAACCATAACCATAGATCGAACCCTAACCCTAGCCCTAACTCTAACCCTAACCTAAACCCAGCTGTAACTCTAACCCTTCCTCTAAACGTAAACCTAAACGTAGCTCTAGAACTAACCCCAAACCTAACCCTGACCCTAAACCTAGCCATACACCTAGGGCTAAGCCAAACCCTAGACAGAGACCTGAGCTTAACCCGAGACCTACCTCTAACCATAACCGTAACTGTAACCATAAAACTAACCATAACCCTAGCCATAGGCTTAACTTCTACCCTAGCCATAGACCCGACCCTAACCACAACCCTAACCCTAACTCTAACCCAACAGTAGCCATAACCCTAATGCTAACCATGACCTAATCATAGCCCTAGCCCTAACCCCAACACAAGCCCTAGTCCTAACCCTAACCATAACCACGGATATAAATCTAACTCTAAACCTAAGCCTAACCCTAAACATAGCCTTAACCCTAACCCTAAGCCTAGCCCTAACCCACACTGTAACCATAACAGTAACCCTAGACCTAGCCCTAGAACTAACACTAACCCTAGCCTTATCCCTAGACCTAGTGCTAACCTTAACAATACCCTTAACCCTATGCTTAAAACTAGCCTTAACACTAATGCTAACCCTAACCCTAAGCCTAACTCTAGCCCTAACCATAGCCCTAAACCAAGCTCTAGCCTTAACCTTAATGCTAACACTAACAGTAGCCCTAACCCAAACCCTAACCCTACCACAACCATAACCCTAACTCTAACCCAACTCTAAACTTACCCCTAATTCTACCACTACTCCTACCCGTCACCTTAATGCTTACCCTATTTTTTTCCCCCAAAGCCACAGTAGATAGTTGTATGTTATAGCTGCACATCCTTCTAGTTGCTGTATGTGGGACGCGGCCTCAGCATGGCCGGAAATGCGGTGTGGGTGTGCACCTGGGATACAAAGCTGGGTCGCCATCATCGTATCCCACGCACTTAGCCGCTAAGCCATGGGGCCGGCCCCACGCTTACCCTAAATATAAACCTAACCTTACACATAACCCTAAAGTTAACCCTGACCCTACCCATAACCCAAACTCTAATGCACACAACATTAACCCTAACACTAACCCTAATCCTAGCCATAGCCATAAGCCTAAAGCCAGCCGCAGCCTTAGCCCTAACCAGCATCCTATCACTAAACCTAGCCCTAACACTAACCATAGCCATAAACCTAACTGAAATCTAACCCTAAACCTAACATTAACTCCAACCCTAGACTTAAACCCAAGCCTTTCCCAAAACCTAATCCTAATGCTAACCATACACCTGACCATCATCCAAACACTAAACCTACCCCAAGCATAACCCTAACCCTAACCCTAGCCCTAGCCCTAAGCCTAGCCCTAAGACTAACCAGAACTCTGTTCTTAACCCAACCCCAAGCCCTAAGAGTAACCCTATCCCCAACCCCAACCAAAACCGCTACCCACATCCCAATCCTAAGCCTAAACCTAGGCCTATGCCAAATCCTAACCTTAAGTGTAACGTTAACCTTAACACTTTTCCTAGACCTAATTCTAACCCAGACCTAAACCAGACCCTTACACTAGCCCTAACACTAACCCTAACCACAGACCTATTCTTAGCCCTAAGTCTAACCCCAGTCCTAACCCGAGCCCTGGCCCTAACCCTAACCTTATCCCTAACCGTAGCCACAACACTAATGCTAATCCTAACCCTAACCATGACCCTAAACCGATGTCTCCCATTCCCAACCAATAGCCCAACCATTAACCATAAATCTAACAGTACCCCTGCCACTAAGTCTAACACAAACCATGACCCTAAACCGAACCATGATCCTAGCCATAGCCTTAACCATAACGCCAGACCTAGACCTAACTCTAACCCTAACCCTAGCCCTAACCTGTACCATGGCACTAACCCTAATGCTCAATCTAGCCCTAGCCATAACACTAACAGTAAACCGAACTGTAGCCCAAAACCAACACTTACCTCTATGTGTAACCCTAATCCTAAACGGAGTATTAATCGTACTGCTAACCCAAATCCTATCCATAAACCTAACCCTAACCTTAGCCCTAGCGCTATCACTAACATAACCTTAAAGCTAACACTAATCTTAACCCTAATCTGTAACCTAACCCTAACCATAGCACAGACTTAATCCTAATCCTGACTTTAACCCTCACTCTAACCCTAAAACTGACCCTAAGCCATAAGCCTAACCCTAAACCTCACCGAACCAGAATCCAAACATGAACACAAACCCTTACCTGAACACAAACCTGAATCTGAACACTAACAAGAACCCTAACCTTGACACCAACACGAGGACTAACCCTAAACATAAACTTAACCTAACCATAGCCCTCAACCTAACTCTAACCCTAGCCCTAATGCTAGCCCTAGCCCTAGACCTAGACCAAGCCCTAATCATAACTGTAAACTTAAGGCTAACCCATGCCAGAACACTATGCCTAGACTTAGCTCTAGACCTAACACTAGCCCGAGACTAGCCCTAACTCTAAGTCTAGAGCTAACAGTAGCCCTAGCCCTAAACCTAGCACTAAACCTAATCCTAATCCTAGACCTGGACATAACCCCAGCCATAAGACTTACCCTAACCCTAACACTAATCCTAACCATAACAATAAACTAAGCCATAAGCCTAGCCCTAGCAGTAACTCTAACTCTAACCCTCACCCTCAGCCTAACACTAGCCCTAACCCTAGCCTTAAACATAACACTAAACCTAACCCTACTCATAGCCCTAACACACACCCTAGAGCTATCTGTAACCCTGGCAATAAACTTAAACCTAGCCCTCACCCTAGCCTTAGCCTTAAACGTAAACATAACCCTAGACCTAACCCTACATGCAAACCTAACCCTAGCCATAACCCTAACCCTATCCCTAGCAATAAGCCTAATGCTAAACCTAACCCTAGCCTTAGACCCAACCCTAGCCCTAACCCTAACCCTAGCCCTATCACTAACCTTAACCCTAACCAAAACTCTAAACCTAATGCTAACACTAACCCTAACCCACACACAATTGTTTTGATTTCAACACATGTGAAAGTTGTCACACACAATAGGTGTGATGCCATACATAAAAATGTGAATTATGTCACAAAAAATGTGAATGGTGTCACACATATCATTGGGTATGTTTTCAATCACAAATGTGAGCCCTGTCACAAGTACACCATTGGTGTGATGTCAGACACAAAATGTGTGTGAAGGCTCACACCAACCTGGCAATGTCACAGACAACGGGAGTGGTGTCTCTAAGGAAAATGAGTGAATAGTAACACATAGCAATGAGAGTTACACAAAACACACCAGTGCGATATGTCAGAGTAAAATGTGAGAGATTTCACAGAAACCTGGAAGTGACGTCATACATAACAGTGGGTGTCACATCACAGTTAAGAATATGACTGCCATCACACACAATGGGAGTGATATTACACAATTTGAGAGATGTGACCGTCTATCCTATTGTTAGCACACTCATGTTGTGTGATGTCCCAAAATGGAGCTGATGTCCCACATAACGATTGGAGTGATGTCAGACACAAAATGTGAACTACGTCACAATCCATTGGAAAGATATCAAACACTAAAAGAGTGATGCCACACTCAATTGGTGTGATATCATACATAATACTGGGAGTGACACCACACATAATAATGGTTCATATATCATACGGGAATTAAGGTTAATGTCACACACAAATGTTGTGGTGTGACACACAATGAGGATGTTGTCACACTCAAACAATTGATGTGACGTCACAAAGAAGCATGTGGTCACGCCACGCAAAATAGTGGAAGTGATATCACATGCACACAATGGGAGTGATGTCACCCTTTAAAATGTGAATTATGTCACTAGGAACATGTCACTGATGTCACACATAGCGGATGCAATGTCACACTATTGATGTGATGTCACACATAATGAGACTGAGTTCACACATAAACATGTGAGTAATATCACAAAGGACATGTGACAGATGTCACACATATTTGGGAGTGGTGTCACATTATTGGTCTGATGTCATACAACACAACAGGCGTGATATCACACATAACAGAAAGATGTCACCCAAAATATATTAGTGAAGGCACAGAAACACCATGAGAGTGATGTCTCAACACTCGTAGAGTGATGTCCTCGAGAATTAATGTGACATCACACAGAATATTGGGAGTGACATGACACTTAACAATAGCCGTTTCATATGGTAAATTCGAGTGATGACACACACAATTGGTGTGATGTCAACATATGTGAATGTTGTCACACACACACAATAGGGGTGATGTCATATATAAAAATGTGAATTATGTCACAAAAATGTGAATGGTGTCAGACATATCAATGTGTGTGTTTTCACACACAAATATGAGCACTATCACACATACACCATTGGTGTGATGTCATACAGTCATTGAGTGAGGTCAGACACACAAAGTGTGTGAAAGCACACACAAACCTGCTGCTGTCATGGACATTTGGAGTGGTATCTCTAAGGAAAATGAGTGTGAATTCATACATAACAATTAGAGTTACATAAAACACACAATAGGGATATAAGTCAGAGTAAAATGTGAAAGACTTCACAGAAACCTGGGAGTGATTTCATACAAAACTGTGGATGTCATATCAAAGTTAACAATATGACTGCCCTCACACAACGGGAGTGATATCACACAATTTGAGAGATGTGACAGGCTAACCTAGTTTTATCCTGCTCAAAGTGTGTGATGTCTCAAAATGGGTGTGATGTCACACATAACGATTGGAATGATATCACACACAAAATGTGAGCGATGTCACACACTGTTGGAGTGATGCGAAACACATTATCAGAGTGATGTCACAATTTGTGTGATGTCATACATGATACTGGGAGTGACACTGCACATAATAATGATTTGATATCACATGACAATTAAGGTTGATGTCACTCACAATTGATGGGATGTGACACGCAATGAGGATGTTGGCACACTCAAAGGGCTGTGATGTCACCCATAAACAAGTGTGTCACATCACACATAACATTGTGTGTGATATCTCATTCACACAATGGGAGTGATGTTACAATTTACATGTCACCTATCTCAGAGAGCAGTGGGAGTGATGTCACTATTGATGTGATGTCACTCTTAACAATGGGTGTGATTTCACACATAAATATATGAGTAATCTCACAAAGGACACATGACTGATATCACACATAACCTGTTAATAGTCTACACTCAGGTTTCTATCTCATGTATTGAAAGAGCATTTCTGCTGAACTCAGCTTGCCAGTGGCTCTAGGGAACATACTCTAATGAGACTTTTTATACTTTTCACTAGAACTGGTACAGCTTATCTGTAACATCCATTCAATGAAAGCACAGTGTTAAGAAAAACTCCTTTTTTAAATCTGTTTATGATCGTCTTGAAAAGTCCCTTTTCAAAGGTTGCAGTTGGCGTCTTTCATTCAGGCTTTCTCTTACATGGAACGAAAAAATGTGCTCGTTGATTTCACTTTGCCAGTAGCTGTTGGGAATATCTTCCTATGAGAGGGCTTAAACTTTTCACTACACAAGGAAGAGAATATGTATAATATCCATTTATGAAAAGTACAGTGTGGAGAAAAACTCTTTGCTTGTACCTATTTAGCATTTGCACTGGAAAGTACTTTTTCAAACATTGCAGCTCACGACATTTACTCAGGCTCTCTTTCACAGTATAGGAGAGACTGTTATTACTGAGCAAAGGTTGCCATTAGCTGTAAGTAAGATCTTCCGAAGAGAGCTTTTAAGCTTTTCACTACTGCTGGGAGAAAATAGCTATAATATCCATTGAAATAACATACACGGTGGAAAAACACTCATTTTAGTTGTTGGGGACCATCTTGATGAGTGAACTTTTCAATAATTGATCTTCATGGCCTGTACTAGGCTTTCCCTCAAATATAATGAAAGAACACCCGTTCTGAACCCAACAGCCCTGTAGCTGTAAGTCAACTCTTCCTTGGAGGGCTTTTAAACTTATCACTACAGCTGGGAGAGAGTATCTGTAAAATTCATAAAATGAAAGTCAGGTGTGCAGAAAATCTTTGGCTGGTATGTCTATAGGATCCTCCTGCAAATTGCCTTTTCCATCATTGTAGTTAACGACCGTCACTCAGGCTCTCTCTCCTATGTAAGGCAAGAAACTACTTGCTGAACTCAGCTGGCAGGGAGCTTTAAGCAGGATCCTCTTTTGAGAGCTTGTAAACTTGCACTGCAGCTGCAGGAGAATATCTGTAACATCCATTCCATGTAAGTTCTCTGTGGAGGAAAACACTTCCTTTTAGCTTTTTAGGATCATATTGTAAAGTGCCTTTCATCTTTGCAGTTGATTGCATGCACTCAGGCTTCCTTCCTGATATAAAAGAAAACACCCCTGCTAAACCTACTTTGCCAGTGGCTGTTGGGAACACCTTCTTAGGATAGTTTCCACTTTTCACCACAGCTCGGAAAGAAGCTGTATCACATCCATTCAATGAAAGTACACCATGAAGAAAACCTACTCTTGTAAGCGTTTATGACCATGTTCTTAAGTGGCTTTAAATACACTGCAGTTCAATCTGTATTCAGGGTCTCACTAGCATATCATGATGACCATTATTGCTTATCACAGTTTGCCAGTATCTGATAGTAACATCTTCATATGAGAGGATTAAAAATTTCAGTAGCCCTGGGAGAGTGTATCTATAACATCCATAAAACGAAAGTCCAGTATCTATAAAATTTCTTGCTTCTATCTGTATACGACTATCCTGATGATTGCCTTTATCAACATTACAGTTAACTACCTTCAATGAGGAATTCTTCCCCATGTAAAGCAAGAAAGTTCTTGCTGACCTCTTCTTCCAAGTACTTTACAGGAGGATCTGCCTCTGAGAGGTTTTAAACTTTCCACTGCACTGGAGCGAGTATTTCGGTAACATCCATTCCATGAACCTACTCTGTGGTGAGCAACTCTTAAAGTTAGCATTATAGGATATGTTAAAGTGAATTTTCCTCTTTGTCGCTCATTGCCAGCACTGAGGCTCCCTTCCCAACCGAAAGACAACTCACCACTGTTCCAACAAGTTTGAAAGTAGCTGTTAGGAACAACGTCCTATGACAGCTTTCCAACTATCACTACAGGTGGTGCAGATGGTCATTACCATCCATTCAATAAAAGTTGACTCTTCAGAGCAGCTCCTGCTTGTAGGTGTTTAGGATCATCTTGAGAAGAGTCTTAATTACTGCAGTTTAATCTGCATTCGGGGTCTGAGTAGCATATTATGATGAACACTATTGATTAACACAGGTGGCCAATATCATAGGTTACATCTTCATATGAGAGGTTTTTCAGTTTCACTGCAGCTAGAGGAGAGTACATCCATAAAATGAAAGTCAAGTGTGGAGAAAATCTCATCCTTCCGTCTATATAGAATCTTCTTGCAAATTGCCTCTTCCCTCTTTGCAGTTAACGACCTTCACTCAGGCTCTCTCTCCCAAGACATGCAAGAAAATGTTTGCTGAACTAAACATGCAAGTAGCTCTGAGGAGGATTTTCCTCTGAGATCTATTAAACATTTCACTGCATCTGGGAAAGAATATCTCCAACATGAATTCCGTGAACATACTCTGTGTAGAAAAAGTCCTCGTTTTAGGTATTAGGATCATATGGTAAATTGCCTTTTCCTCTTTGCTGTTCATTGCCTGCAATGATGTTTCCTTCACTATATAGAGACAAAACACCACTGCTCAACCAATTTTGCCAGTAGCTGTAAGGAACATCTTCGTATGAGAGCTTTCAAAGTATTACTACAGATTTTGCTGATTATAATTAACATCCATTCCATTCAAGTTGAATCTTGAGAGAAATTCCTGATAGTGTCTGTTTAGGATCATCTTGAGAAGAGATATTTAATACACTACAGTTCAATCCACTTTCAGGCTCTCATGAACATATCATGACAAACATTATAGCTTAACACATGTGTCCTATATCTGTAAGTAACATCTTCATCTGAGATGTTTTAAAATTTCAGTACAGCTGGGAGAGGGTATCTATAACATCCATAAAATGAAAATGAAATATGCAGAAAAGCTGTGGCTTGTCTCTTTATGGGATCAGCCTGCATATTGCCTTTAGATCACTGCAGTTAACGACCTTTGCTCAGGCTCTCTAGCCCATGTAATGCAAGAAAGTGTTTCTTAACTTGCCTTGGTGGAATCTTTAAGGATGATCTTCCTCTCAGAGCTTGTAAACTTTTCACTGCAGCTAGGAGAACCTATTCATTACATCCATTCCATGTAAGTACTCTGTGGAGGAAAACACTTGTTTTTAGCTTCTTTGGATCATATTGTCAATTGCATTCTCATCTTAGAATTTCATTGCCTGCCCTCAGGCTTCCTCCCCGATGTAAAGAAAAAACACCACTGCTAAACCTACTCTGCCAGTAACGATTAGGAAAACCTTCCCATGAGAGTTTACACTTTTCACCACAGCTCAGAAAAAAGCTCTATCACATCCATTTAATGAAAGGACACCGTGAAGATAACTTCTGCTTATAACTGTTTAGGGTCATCTTAATAAATGACTTCAAATACACTGCAGTTCAATCTGCGTTCAGGGTCTCACTAGCATGTCATGACGAACACTATTGCTCAACACAGATGACAAATATCTGTTAGTAACATCCTCATTGGAGAGGTTTTAAAATTTCAGTACGTCTGGGAGAAAGTATATGTAATATCCATAAAAAGAAATTCCACTTTGGAGACAATCTCTTGTTTATATCTGTGTAGGATTATCCTAAAAATTGCCTTTTACATCATTGTTGTTAACGAACTACACATAGGAATTCTCTCCTTGTAATGCCAGAAAGTTCTTGCTGAACTTGCTTGCAAGTATCTTTAAAGAGCACCTTCCTCTGAGAGCTTTTAAACTTTCCATTGTAGCTGGGAGAGAATACCTATAACATCCATTCCATGAACATACTGTGTGGTGGAAAAGTCTTCCTTTTAGTTTTTTGGATCACATAGTCAAGTGCCTTTTCCTCTTTGTAGTTCATGTCCTGTACTGAGGCTTCCTTCCCACAAGAAAGACAAAATACCACTGCTCAACGAAGTTGACCAGTAACTCTTTGAAACACTCCTAGGAGAGCTTTCAAACTATCACTACATGTGGTTCAATTTATCATTACCCTACATAAAACGAAAGCGGACACTTCAGAGAAACTCTGCTTACAGCTGTTTGGGATCATCTTGAGAAGAGACTTTGACTACACTGCAGTTCAGTCTGCCTTCAGGTTCTCAGTAACGTATCATGGTGAACACTATTGCTTATCACTGTTGGCCAATATCTGTAAGTAACATCTTCATATGAGTGGTTTTCAAATGTCAGTACAGCTGGCAAAGGGTATCTATAACATCCATCAATTGAAATTCAGGTGTGGAGAAAATCTTTTGCGTGTATCTGTATAGGACTATTCTGAAAATTGCCTTTTCCATCGTTTCAGTAAATAACCTTCATCCGTGTTCTTTCTCCCAAGTCAGGTAAAAAATGTTTGCTGAACTCAGCTTGGAAGTATCTTTAAGGAGGCTCTCCCTCTGAGAGCTTTTCAACTTTTCACTGCAGTGGGGAGAGAATATCTATAACATCCATTTCAGGAATGTACCTTGTGGAGAAAAATACTTCCTTTTAGCTTATTAGGATCATATTGTAAAGTGCCTTTTCCTCTTTGTCGTTCATTGCCTGCACTGAGCCTCCCTTCCCAATGGAAACACAAAACACTCCTGCTCAATGACCTTTGCCAGTAGCCATCAGAGCATCTTCTTAGGAGAGCTTTCGAACGATCACGACAGGTGGTGCAGATTATTGTTATGATCAACTCAAAGAAAGTTGACGCTTCAGAGAAACTCCAGCTTGTGGCTGTTAAGGGTCATCTTGAGAAGAGACTTTTAATAGAATGCAGTTCAAACTCTTGTCAGGTTCCCACTAGCATCTCATGATGAATTATATTGCTTAAGACAGGTGGCCAATATCTGAAAGCAACATCTTCATCTTAGGGGTTTTATATTTCAGTAGTGCTGGGAGAGAGTATGTATAACATCCATAATATGAAAGACAAGTTTGATGAAAATCTCTTTCTTGTAACTGTGTACGTTCATCATGCAAATTGCCTTTTCCCTCATTGTATTTAATGGCCTGCACTGAGCTCTCTCTCCAAAGTAAAGCAAGAATAACTTTGTTGAACTCAGCTTGCAGGGTCCTTTAAGAAAGATCTTCTGAGAGCGTTTAAGATTTTCACTGCAGCTGGGAGAACTTATCTATAATATCCATTCCATGTAAGTACCATGTGGAAGAAAACAATTGCTTTTAGCTTCTTCAGATCATATTGACAATTGCATTTTCATCTTTGCATTTCATTGCCTGCACTCACGTTTCCTCCCTGATTTAAAGAGAAAACACTACTGCTAAACCTACTCTGCCAGTAGCTGTTAGGAACACGTTCCTTTGAGAGTTTCAACATTTCAACACACCTCAGAAAGAAGCTTTACCAAATCCATTCAATGAAAATATACCGTGAAGAGAACCTCTTCTGGTACCTGCTTAGGATTATCTTCATGAATGACTTTAAACTCACTGCAGTTCAGCTTGCATTTAGGGTATCATTAGCATATCATGATGAACACTATTGCTTAACACAGGTTGCCAATATCTGTTAGTAACATCTTCATATGAGAGCTTTTAAATTTTCAGTACAGCTGGAGATAGTATCTATAACATCCATGAAATGAGACTTCAGTGTGGAGAAATTCTCTTTGTTGTATCTGTGTAGGAGTATCCTGAAAATTGCCTTTTCCACCATTGCAGTTAACGACCTTCACTTAGGAATTCACTCCCAGGTAAGGGAAGAAAGATCTTGCTGAACTCAGATGGCAAGTAGCTTTCAGCAGATCTGCGTCTGCGAGCTTGTAAATTTTCCAGTGCAGCTGGGACAGTATATCTATACGATACAAACCATGTAAGTACTCTGTGGAGGAACATACATCATTTTAGCTTATCAAGATCATCTTACCAAGTGCCTTTCCATCTCTGCAGTTCATTGCCTACACTCTGGTCTCCTCCACAACATAAAGACAAAACACCACTGTAAACCTATTTTGCCAGTTGCTGCTAGGAGCACATTCCTATGAGATGTTAAAATTGTCACCACAACCGGGGAAGAAACTCTATCACATCCATTCAACGAAAGTACCGTGTGAAGAATATCTTTACGTGTTGCTGTTTAGAATCATATTCATGCGTGACATTAAAAACATTGTAGTTCAGTCTACCTTCAGGGTCTCACCAGCATATCATTATCAACACTATTGTTTAACACAGGTTGCAAATATCTGTTAGGAATACCTTCATATGATAGGTTTTAAAATTTCAGTACTGATGGGAGTATCTATAACATCTATAAAATGAAAGATCATTGTAGAGAAAATTTCTTGCTAATATCAGTATAGGACTATCCTGAAAATTTCCTTTCCATCCGTGCAGTTAACAAAATTCACTTAGTAATTCTCTCCCTATTTAATGAAAGAAAGACCTTGCTGAACTCAGATTGCAAGTAACTTTCTGCAGGATCTTCCTCTGAGAGCTTTTAAACTTTCCACCGCAGCTGGGACACAATATCCATAACATCCAGTACATGAACGTACGCAGTGCAGAAAAACTCTTCCTTGTAGATTTTTGGATGATGTGGTTCAGTACCTTTTCCTCTTTGCCGTTCATTGCCTGCACTGAGGCTGTCTTCCCAATGGAATGACAAAACACCACTAAGCAACCAAGTTTGTCAGTAGTTTTCAGGATCATCTTACAAGGAGAGCTATCACTACAGGTGGTGCAGATTATCCTTACCATCCATTCGATGACAGTTGACTCTTCAGAGAAACTCCTCCTTGTAGCTGTTTAGGATCATCTTGAGAATTTGAATACACTGCAGTTCAAACTACATTCAGGGTCTCACTAGCATATCATGACGAACACTTTTGTTTAACACAAGTACCCAATAAGTGTAAGTAACATCTTCATATGAGAGGTTTTAAAATTTCAGTACACCTGGGAGATAGCATCTATAGCATCTGTAAAAGGAAAGTCCAGTCTGGAGCAAAATTCTTGCTTGCATCTGTAGAGGACTATCCTGAAAATTGCCTCTCCCAACATTGCTGGTAACGACATTTAGTTAAGAATTTTCTCCCTGGGGCCTGCCCGGTGGCGCAAACAGTTTCGTGTGCACGCTCCACTTTGGTGGCCTGGGGTTTTCAGTTTCCCAACCCTGGGCACGCACCAACGCACTGCTTGCCAGGACATGCTGTGGTGGCGTCCCATATAAAGTACAGGAAGATGAGCACAGATGTTATCTCAGGGCCAATCTTGTTCAGCAAAAACGAGGAGGATCAGCATCGGATGTTACCTCAGGGCTGATCTTCCTCACAAAAAAAAAAAAGAGAATTCTCTCCCATGTAATGCCAGCAAGTTCTTGCTTAACTCTGCTTGCAAGTACGTTTAAAGAGCATGTACCCCTGAGAGCTTTTAAACTTTAAACTGCAGCTGGGAGAGAATATCTATAGTATCCATCTAATGAACATACTCTGTGGAGAAAAACATTTCCATTTAGTTTTTGAGGATCATAATGGAAAGTGCCTTTTCTTCCTTTTGGTTCGTTGCCTGCACTGAGGCTGCCTTCTCAATGGAAAGACAAAATACCACTGCTCAGGCACTTTTGCCAGCAACAACTAAGGAAATAACTTGGTGCCCTATCTCTCTTCCTTCTAGAAAATGAGGTCCAACTTTATTACCCAGGTTGGGGACATATTGTCATTTCAGGCCTTGAGAAGGAATATCACATTCCTTTGAGAAAGCAATTTCTGATCCCGGGTTCTAAGTAGAGCTCTAGGAACAAGTTAGTAATTGAATTTCAATGATTACTGGAACCTGGCTGAACTGTGTATAACACCCATTGTTGGAAATAACTTCATGCCCACTATCTCTTCCTTCCATTTCGTAAAGATCAGAAACCTAAAACAGGTATATAACAGAATGTAGTTTCAGGCTTTGAGATTGAATCCCATATTCTTTTGAGAGGGCACTTTTTGACCCAGGCGTGTTAGCAAATGTCTAGAAACGACTTTGTATATGAGTGGCAATCATCACTACAGCTGAGCTCATCTGTATAAAATACCCTTCCTGGAAGTATCTTTGTGCTCACTCACTCTTCCTTTCAGCTCGTGAGAATCACCTTCCTAAACCAGGTTTAGAACATAATGCTATTTTGGTCGTTGAGAGCAAATCTCACATTCCTCTGTGAAGACACTTACTGATAACTTCTTGTAAGTAGATGTCTAGGAACAAGTTTATATTGGAGCATCAATCAGTACTACAACTGAGTAAAATGATTTATAATAACCATTCCACGAAATAACTTCATGTAAAAACTCTCTTCCTTCTAGCAGTAAGCATCATTAAACTAAACCAGTTTTGGACCATATTGCCTTGTTGGGCCCTGAGAAGGATTCTCGCATTCCTTTGAGAAGGCACTTTCTGATCCCATAGTGGAAGTAGATGTCTATGAACAAGTTTGTATATGAGTGGCAAGCTTTACTACAGCTGAGCTAAGCTGTGTATGATACCCATTCCTGAAAATAACTTTGTGCCTCAGCTCTCTTCCTTCCAACTCATAAGAGTCACAAAGCTAAACCAGGTTTGGAACATATTGCCATGTCACTCCTTGAGATGGAATCCCATATTCCTTTGAGAAGGCACATTCTGATCCTGTCCAGAATGTTGAAGTCTAGGAATAAGTATGTCTATGGGTGTTAATCATTACTAGATCTGAGCTCAACTGTCTATAACAACCATTCCAGGTAATACTTTTTGCCTCATCTCTCCTACTTCAATCTCATAAGGATCACAAATATAAACCAAGTTTCATGCATCGTGCCATTTCAGGCCTTGAGAATGAATCTCACACTACTTTGAAGGCACTCTCTGATCCCTGCTTCTAAGTAGATGTCCAGGACAAGATTCTATATAAGTGGCAATCGTTACTACAACTGAACTATTCTTTGAATAACACCCAATCTTGAAAATAAATTCATGCCCAATCTATTTTCCTTCCAGCTCGTAATGAAGACCTTCCTCAAGCAAGTTGGGAACATATTGCCATTTCAGACCTTGAGAAGAAATCTCACATTCCTTTGAGACAGCATTTTCTGATCACAGCCTGCACGTAGACGTCTAGGATCAAGTTTGTATGTGAGTGGCAATCACTAATAGAGCTGTGTTTCTCTCTTCCTTCCATCTCGCAAGGATCACAAACCTTAATCAGCTTTGGAACATAATGCCATTTCAGGCCCTTGAGAACAAATCTCACACGCCTTTGAGAAAGCACTTTCTGATCCCGGCTTGTAAGTAAATGTCTAGTAACGAGTTTCTAAATGCGTGGCAATCATTACTACAGCTGAGCTAAAATATGTATAAGAACCATTTCTCAAAATAACTTCCTACCCCATCTCTCTTCCTTCCAGCTCTACAGGATTACATTCCTAAGCAAGGTTTTGAATATAATACATTGTTGGGCCTTGAGAATTACTCTCACGCTACATTGAGAAGGAACTTTCTGATCCCAGCTTCTAAGTAGATCCCTAGAAACAAGTTTGTATATGAGTGGAATCATTACTACAACTGAGCTGAACTATGAATAACACCTATTCCTGAAAATAACTTCGTGCCGGTCTCCCTTCCTTCCAGATCATAAGGCCCACCTTCCTCAACCACGTTTGGAACATGTTGCCATTTCCGGCCTTGAGAAGGAATCTCATATTCCTTTAAGAAGGCACATTCTGATCACTGCTTCTAAGTATATGTCCAGGAACAAGATTCTATATAAGTGGCAATCGTTAGTACAACGGAACTATTCTATGAATAACATCAATTCCTGGAAAAAAACTTCATGCTCAATCTCTCTTACTATCAGCTCGTAAGTACCACCTTCCTCGAAAAAGTTTGGAACATATTGCTGTTTCAGACCTTCAGAAGGAATATCACATTCCTTTGAGAACTTGCTTTCTGATCCTTGGGTGATGTAGATGTCTAGGAACAAGTTTGTATATGAGTGGCAATCATTACTACACCTGAGTTAATCTATATAGAAAATTCATTCATGAAAATGTCATTGTGCCCAATCTCTCTTCCTTCCATCCAGTAAGGATCACAAACCTAAGCCAGCTTTGGGACATATTGAGATTTTGGGCCCTCAGAAGGAATGTCACATTCCTTTCCGAAGGCCCTTTGTGTTCCTGACCTGTATGTAGGGAACTTGTTCTGTGAACAAGTTTGCATATGAGTGGCAATCATGACAACAGGAGCTAAATTATTTATAACAGCTATTCCCGGAAATCACTTTGTGCCTAATCTCTCTTCCTTTATCTCATCAGAATCAGCTTGCTCAACCATTGTTGGAACATCATTGTATTTTGGGCCTTGAGAAGGAACCTCATAGGGTCCAGCCCCATGGCGTAGTGGTTAAGTGTGCACCCTCTGTTGCTGATGGCCTGCATTCAGATACCGAGCACACACCGACACACAGTTTGTCAAGCCATGCTGTAGTGGCATCCCACATAAAGTGGAGGAAGATTGGGATGGATGTTAGATCTGGGCCAGACTTCCTCAGCAAATAGAGGAGGATTGGCATGGACGTTAGCTCAGGGCTGATCTTCCTCACAAAGAAAAAAGAGAAGGAACCTCATATTCCTTTCAGAAGGAATCTTCTTATCCTGGCTTCTAAGTAGAAGTTTTGTTTGGCAATCATTACTATAGCTGAGCTAAATTGTGACTCACAGCCATTCCTGGAAATAACTTCATGCCCAAACTCTCTTCATTCCGGCTCGTAAGGACCACCCTCTTCAACCAGGTTTGGAACATTGTGCCCTCTCAGGCCTTTAGAAGGAATCTCACATTCTTTTGAGAACACACTCTTTGATACCAACTTCTAAGTAGATATCTAGGAACAAGTTTGTATAGACGTGACTGTCATTACTACAGCTGACAAACTTGGTATAACACTCATTCCTGGAAATCACTTTGTGCCTAGTCTCTCTTCTTTAAATCTCGTAAGGATCACACACCTAAACCAGATTTGGACCATAATGCCATTTCAGTCCTTAAGAAGGAGTCTCACATTGCTTTCAGAAGGAATGTTCTGATCCTGGTTTTTACGTAGATGTCTAGGAACAAGTTTGTATATGATTGGAAATCATTATTACAGTTGAGTGAACTTCATATAACACCCATTCCTGGAAGTAACTTTGTGCCTAATCTCTCTTCCCTCCATCTCATAAAGATCATAAACCTAAACCAGATCTCGAACATACTGTCATTTTGCACCTGGATAACAAAACTCACATTCCCTTGAGAAGGCTCTAAGTAGATGTCTAGGAAAACGTTGCTATATGAGTTTCAATCATTAGTAGAGGTGAGCTTTATTTTGTCTAACACCCATTCCCGGAAATAACTTTGTGCCTTATCTCGCTTCCTTCAATCACGTAAGGATCACAACCCAAAACGAGGTTTGGTAAATAATGCCAATTCGGCCATTGAGAACGAATCTTACATTTCTTTGAGAAGGCAATTTCTGATCCTGGCTTGTAAATAAATGTCTAGGGGCAAGTTTGAATATGAGTGGCAATCATTACTACAGCAGAGATGATATATATATCACCTATTCTTGAAAATAACTTGGTGCCCAATCTCTCTTCCTTCCAGCTCATAAGCATCACCAACCTAAATGTTTTGGAACATTTGGCATTCGGACCCTGCGAAGGTATCTCACATTCCTATGAGAAGGCACTTTCTAATCCCAGCCTGTATGTAGATATGCAGGAACAAGTTTGTAAATGAGTGACAATCATTATTAAAGCGGATTTAAAAGGTGTATAACACCTAATCCCTGAAACAATTTTGTGCATAATCTCTCTTCCTCCCATGTTGTAAGGATCACTTTGCTCACCCAGGAACATAATTTGGAAGATAATGCCATTTCTGGACCTGAGAATTAATCTCACATTCCTTTGAGAAGGAAATTTCTGATGCAGGCTTCTAAGTAGAAGTCCATGAACAAGTTTGTATATGAGTGGCAATCTTCCTACAGCTTAGCAAAAGTATGTGTAATGCCCATTCCTGGAAATAAATTTGTGCTTAACCTCTCTTCTTTCCATCTTGTAATGGTGAAAAACCTGAACCCAGTTTGGAGCATAATGCCATTTTGTGCCCTGAGAACGAATCTCATACTCCTTTGATAAGGCACTTTCTGAACCACCTTGTAAGTAACAGTCTAGGAACGAGTAGCTATATGAGTGGTAATCGTTGCTACAACTGAGCTAACCTATGTATATCACCTGTTTCTAGACATGACTTCATGCCCAATCTCCCTTCCTTCCTGCTCTTACAGATCTCCTTTCAAAAGCAGGCTTGGAAACAGGGCCACGTAGGGCTTGAGGCAGAATCACTCTCAAATGCCTTGGAGAACACAATTTCTTTTCCGGGTTTGAATGTAGATGGTATGAAACACCTTGGTATCTGAGAGGCATTCATTACTACAGCTGAATTGAACTAAGTATTACAACCATTCCTGATAGTAACTTCATGCCCAATCTGTCTTCCTCCCAGCTCCCAAGGATCGCCTTCCCAAAGCAGGTTTTGCACAGGGCCATGTAGGGTCTTGAGAGAGACTCTCACACACATGCCTTAGAGAAGGAACTTTCTTATCCCGGTTTGTAAGTAGATGGTAAGAAACATCTTTCTATCTGAGTAGCATCACTACTACAGCTGAGTTAAACTATGGATAACGCCAGTTCCTGGAACGAAGTTCAGGCCCAATATCCCTTCCTTCCGGTACATGAGGATCACCTTCCCAAGGAAAGTATGGAACGAGGACCATGTAGTGCCTTGAGACAATCTCACACACCAACCATAGAGAGCACACTTAATGATAGCGGATTCTAAGTAGATGATTAGGAACATGTTTGTGTCTGAGTGGCAAGAATTGCTACAGCTGAGCTAAACTAAGTATAACACCCATTCCTGGAAATGACTTAGTACCCAATCTCCCTTCCTTTCACCTCCTAAGGATCGCCTTCTCAAAGCAGGTTTGGAAACAGGACTGTGTATTGTCTTGTGACAGCATGTCACTCATAAGCCATTGAGAGCGTGTTTTCTCATACTACATTCTAAGTAGATGGCTAGAAGCATGTTTGTATCTGAGTGGCAGGCATTACTACAGCTGAACTAAAATAAGTATAACTCCCATTCCTGGAAATTACTATGTGCCCGATCTCCCTCCTTCCAGCTCCAAAGGATCACTTTCCCAAAGCAGGTATGGAAACAGGGCCGTGTAGGGCCTTTACACAGGATCACTCTCAAATGCCTTAGAGAACGGAATTTCTTATCCTGGGTTGGAAGTAGATGGTTAGAAACATCTTTGTTTGTGAGTGGCAATCATTACTACAGCTGAGTTAAACTATGTTTAAGACTCATTGCTGGAAACAACTTGGTGCCCAATCTCCCTTTCTCCCAGCTCCTAAAGATCGCCATCCAAAACCAGGTTGTGCACAGGGCCATGGAGGGCCTTGAGAGAGGATTTCACACACATGTCTTAGGGAAGGCACTTTCTTATCTCGGCTTGTAAGTAGATGGAAAGGAACATCTTCCTATCTGAGTGGCAATCACAACTGAAGCTGTGTTAAACTATGTATAACACCCATTCCTGGAAAAAACTTCTTGCCACATCTCCCTTCCTTCCAGTGCAAAAGGGTCGCCTTGCCAAAGCAGGTTTACACAGGCCCATGAAGGGCCTTGAGAGACAATCTCACTCACATGATTTAGAGAAAGCACTTTCTTATCCTGGCTTGTATTTAGATGGTAAGAGACATCTTTGTATCTGAGTGGCAATCACTACTACAACTCGGATAAACTATGTATAGCACCCATTCCTGGAAGTAACTTCATGCCCCATCTCTTTTCCTTCCCACTCCTAAATATCGCCTTCCCAAAAAGGTTTTGCACAGGCCCACATAGGGCCTTCAGAGAGAATCTCACTCACTTGCCTTAGACAGGGCACTTTCTTATCCTGGACAGTAAGTAGATGTTATGAAACATCTTTCTATCTTTGTTACAATCACTACTAGAGCTGAGTGAAACGATGGATACCAGCCATTCCTGGAAGTGACTTCATGCCCAATCTCCTTTCCTTCCATCTCCTAAGGATGGCCTTCCCAAAGAAAATTGTGCACAGCACCATGTAGGGCCTTGAGACAGAATCTCAGTCAAATTCCTTAGAGAAGGCACTTTCTTATCTTGGCTTTGTGAGAAGATGGTAAGAAACATCTTGGTATCTGAGGGGCAATCACTACTACAGCTGAGTTAAACTATGGATAACATCCATTCCTGGAAGTACCTTCATGCCCCATCTCCCTTCCTTCCACCTGCTAATGATCACGATCCCAAAGGAGGTTTGGAAACGGCCGTGGAGTTCCTAGGGACAGGAACACTCTCAAATTCCTTAGAGAACACACTTTCTTCTCTCGGTTTGTAAGTTGACAGAAAGAAACATCTTTGTATCCAAGTGTGAATCATTACTAGCTTTCAGGTTAAGGTTCGTGTTAGAGTTTGGGTTAGGGATCAGGTTAGGTTTAGGGTCAGGATTAGGGTTCGGGTTAAGGTTAGGCTTAGGGTTCATGTTAGGGTTTGTGTACTGGTTTGGTTTAGGTTTAGGGTTAGGGTTGGGGTTAGGGTTAGGGTTAGGGTCATCCTTAGGGTTAGGGTTAGCTTTCGGGTTAGGGTTAGGGTTAGTGTTAGGGTTATGGTTGGGTTCCACTTAGTGTTAGGGTCAGGGTGCAGGTTAAAGTTCAGGCTGGTTTATGGCTATGGTTACATTTAGGATTGGGGTTAAGGTTAGGCTTAGGATTCTGGTTAGTGTTAGGGTCGGGTTAGGCTTTGGGTGAGGGTTAGAGTTAGGGTTTGGGATTGAGTTATGGTTAGGCTTAGGGTAAGTGTTACTGTTTGCTTAGAATTAGGGCTATCGTTGCCTTCCCGTTAGGGTTAACGTTCGGGTTATTGTTAGGGTTAGGGTTATGGTTCCGATTAGGGTTTAGTTTAGGGTTAGTGTTAGGGTTAGGGTTGGGGTTAGGTTTCTGGTTAGGGTTGGAGTTAGGGTTCGTGTACTCTTTTGGTTTAGGTTTAGGGTTAGAGTTAGCCCTCAGGTCAGTGGTCAGGTTAGCTTTAGTTTAAGATTCGTGCTGGGGTTCAGGTTAGGGTTAGGGTTAGGTTTAGTGGTCAGGTTAGTGTTAGAGTTAGAGTTAGTGTTCGGGTTAGTGTTAGGGTTAGGGTTAGGGTTAGTGTTAGAAATCGGTTTAGGGTACGAATTAGGGTTAGGGTTCATGTTAGGATTAGGGTTAGGTTTAGGGCTATGGTTGGGTTCATGTTCGGGTTAGGGATAGGGTTCGGGTTATGGTTAGGGGTCAGGTTCGAGTTCGGATTAGATTTAGCATTAGTGTTCACGTGAGGGCTAGGGTTCGGGTTCTGGTTAGTGTTAGCATTAGGGTTAGGTTTCAGGTTAGGATTAGGGTTAGGCTTAGGATTAATGTTAAGTTTAGGCTTAGGTTTAGTATTATGGTTCGATTTCGGGTTAGAGTTAGGGTTAGGATTCATGTTAGGGTAAAGGCTATGGTTTGGGTTAGCATTAAGTTTAGTTTTAGTGTTAGTATTTGGATTAGGGTTATGGTTATGTTTCAGGTTTGGTTTAGGGTTAGCTTTAGCCTTAGGGTTCATGTTAGGGTTAGGATTACGGTTGCCTTCAGTTTAGGGTTGGAGTTGCGTTATGTATAGAGTTATGTTTAGTGTTCAGATTAATGTTACGATTAGGTTTCAATTTCGGTTTAGGGTTAGCCTTAGCTTTAGGGTTCGGGTTAGTGCTAGGGTTAGGGTTAGGGTTGGATTCGGGTTAGGGTTAGGGTTAGAATTAGGGCTGGATTTAGGGTTATGGTTCGGTGTAGTGTTAAGTTTATGGTTACATTAAGGGTAAGGGTTGGGGTTAGGGTTAGGATTGGGTTTAGTGTTAGAGTTAGTGTTCAGGTTAGTGTTAGGGTTACGGTTCAGCTTCAAGATCATGTTAGGGTTTGGGTTAGTTTCGAGCTAGGAGTCGGGTTAGGGTTACGGTTCAGGTTAGGGTTTCTGGTAAATTTAGGGTTAATATTCGTGTTAAGATAATGGTTAGCTATAGGGTTAGGGTTAGGTTCATGTTAGGGTTAGATCTGAGGTTCAGGTTAGGTTTAGGTTTCAAGTTCTTGTTCGGGTTATTGTTAGTGTTACATTTTGGGTTATGTTTAGGGTTAGGATTAGGGTTACAGTTATTAGTGTTACATTTAGTGAGAGGTTAGTGTTCGGATTAGGGTTACGTTTAGGGTTCGGGTTCTGGATTGTGTTAGAGTTTCGGTTATTGTCAGGTTCGGCTTCGTGTCAGGGTTAGGTTTTGAGTTCAGTTTAGTTAACGGTTAGGGTGAGGGTTAGGGTTAGAGTTTGGTTTCGGGCTACTATTAGTGTTGGGGCTGGGGTTAAGATTAGGCTTCGGTTTAGTGCTAGGGTTAGGGTTAGGGTTGGTTTGGGTTAGGGTTAGAGATTGTGAGGGTTAGGGGTAGGACTGGGTTAGGGTTAGGGTTCGGGTTTGGGTTAGGATTAGGGTTAGTGTTAGGGTTTGTGTTAGTGTTAGGCTTCGGGTTAGCACTGGGTTAGCGTTAGGTTTGGGTTGGGTTACAGATAGCATGAGGGTTCAAGTTTAGGTTAGGCTGAGGGTTCATTTAGGGTTATGGTTCGGATTAGGGTTAGGGTTGCTTTTAGAGTTCGAGTTATGGTTATGCTTAGGGTTAGGCCTAGGTTTACTCTTAGACTTTGGTTGGGTTAGAGTTAGGGTTTGGATTAGTGTTTGTGTTATCGTTAGTTTTCAGTTTCTGGTTAGGGTTAGGGATAGCGATAGTGTTCAGGTTAGTGTTAGAGCTAGAGTTCGGTTTAGGTTTGGTTTTGGGTTAAGGTTAGGGTTTATTAGATTTATGTTTAGTGTTAAGTTTAGGTTTCCGGTGAGGATTAATGTTAGGGTTAAGGTTAGTGTTAGGGTTAGGATACAGGTTAGGTTTAGAGTCAGAGTAAGATTTAGAGTAAGAGTTATGGTTAGTTTTATGATTCGACTTCAGGTTAGGGTTTTGATTAGGTTTCGTGTTAGGGTAAGCCTTACAGTTGGGTTAGGGTTAGGTATAAGGTTAAGTTTAGTTTTAGGGTTAGTGTTTGGATTAGCGTGAGGGTTCCATTTCAGGTTAGGGATTGGTTATGGTTAGGGTTAGGCTCGGGTTAGGCTTCAGGTTAGGATTAGGGTTAGGGTACGGGTTAAGTTTAGGGCTAGGGTTAGTGTTCCGGTACGAGTTAGTGTTAGGGTTAGGCCTAGGGTTAGTGTTAGAGTTGGTGCGGGTTCGGGTTAGGGTTAGGGATATGGTTACTGTTAGGGTTATGTTTATAGTTATGGTTGGGTTCCGGTTAGGTTTAGGGTTAGGGTTCAGGTTAGGGTTAGGGTTAGGGTTAAGATTAGTGTTAGGTTTCAGGACAGGGTTATGGTTAAGGTTACTGTTAGGATTACGCTTAAACTCTGTTTGGATTACTGTTAGGTTTAAGGTTAGGGTTCAGGTTAGGGTTCGGGTTAGTGTTAGTGTTAAGGTTCAGGTTAGGGTCTGGGTTAGGGTTCAGGTTACGGTTTAGGGTTTGGGTTGTGGTTAAAGCTAAGTTTAGGGGTCTGGTCAGTGTTAGGGTCAGGGCCAGCACCGGTTTCTTTAGGCTTAAAGTTAGAGTTAGGGTTTAGGGTTAGGTTTATGATTAGTGTTAGGGTTATTGTTGGGCTAGGGTTGGGGTTAGGCTTCGTTTTGGGGATCTAGGAAGTTTTAGGCTTAGGGTTGCTGTTCGGATTAGTGATAGGGTTATTGCTATGGTTTGGGTTATGGTTAGGCTAAGGTTTATGGCTAGGTTTAGGGTTGGGTTAGATTAGGGTTAGGGTTAGGGTTAGGGTTATGTTTTGGGTTAGGGTTACTGTTAGTTTTCAGGCTAGGGTTAGGATTAGGGTTAGGTTTAGGGTTACTCTTAAGGTTAGGGTTAGTGCAACGGTTAAGGTTCGGTTTTGGCTTAGAGTTATGGTTAGGTGTAGGATTAGATTTAGTGGTCTGATTGGGGTTCTGGTTCCAGTTCGGATTCGGGATTTGGGTTAGGGTTAGAGTTAGGGTAGGATTAGGCTTCTGGTTAGGGTTAGGGTTAGGGTTCGCGTTAGGATTGGGATTAGTGTTAGGGTTAGAGTTCGGGTTCGGGTTTGGGTTACATTTAATAGTAGAATGACGTCATGTTTTGGGTTACAGTTACCATTTGGTTCAGGTTAGGGGTTGAATTAGGATTATGCTTAGGGTTAGAGTTCTGGTTATGTTTAGGATTAGTGTTCGGGTTAGGGTTTAGTTGGGTTAGAGCTAGTGTTTGCTTTAGGTTTAGGGTTGGTTTTAGGGTTAGGCTAAGGGTTCTGTTTAGAGTTATGTTAGGGTTCAGATTCGCGTTAGTAATTGGGTTCAAATGTGGTTTAGGGTTAGGTTTTGGGTTAGGGTTTAGGTTAGATTTAGGGTACCGGTTAGGGTTAGGGTTATGGTGCGGGTTAGTGTTAGGGTTAGGGTTTGAGTTAGGGTTAGCTTTAGTGTTAGGGTTCAGCTGGGTTAGCGTTAGCATTCTTGTTAGGGTTATTGGTAGGTAGAGTTTTAGGGTTGGGTTTGGGGTTAGGGTTAGGGTTCATGCTAACTATACTGTTAGGATTAGGGTTAGCTTTCATGTTAGGATTAGGGTTGAGTTAGATTAATGGTTAGGATTAGGGTTATGGTTTGGTTAGGTTTAGGGATAGGGTGAGTGTTAAGTTTAGGGTTCAGCTTCAAGTTACGTTTACTGTTAGATTCAGGGTTTGGTTTCAGGTTAGGGCTAGGGTTGGGTTCACGTTAGCGTTCTGGTTAGGCTTACGGTTTTGCTTAGGTTTAGGTTTAGTGTTATAGTTAGTGTTCAGATTTGGGTTAAGGTTAGGGTTCGGGTTCGGGATCCAGTTAGGGTTAGGGTTAGGGTTAGGCTTCTTGTTAGCGTTAGCACTAGGGTTCAGGTTAGGTTTAGCATTACAATTAGGTTTAGGGTTAAGGTTATTGTTAGGTTTATGCCTCAGGTTATGGATAGGTTAATGATTCATGTTAATGTTATGGTTAGTGTTAGGGTTAGGTTTAGGGTTGGGATTAAGGTTAGCTTTATTGTTGGTGTTAGGTTTCTGGTTAGAGTTAGGGTTAGGATTCAGCTACATGTTAGGTTAGAGTTCGGATTCAGTTTAGGGTTAGGGATATGATCAGGTTAGGGTTAAGGTTAGTGATACTGTTGGGGTTAGAGTTAGCATTAGGTTTCTGTTTAGGGCGAGGCATTACTATTCTGGTTAGTGTTAGTGTTAGGGTTAGGATTCAGTTTCAGTTTACAGTTAGGATTGCATTCGGGTTAGGTATTAGGGACAGGCTTAGTGTTCGGGTTAGCTTTATGGTTTGGGTTAGGTTTCCGGTTCAGTTTCGAGTTGGCATTCAGGCTCTAGTTAAGGTTAGGGTTAGGTTTTCGGTACCGTTTAGACTTAGCATTCAGGCACGGGTTAGCATTACTGTTCTTTTTACGCTAAGGGTGAGGGTTCTGGTAAAGGTTAGGGTTATCGCTAGAGGTCAGTTCAGTTTGGGGTTATAGGTAGGCCAGGTCAGTGTTAGCTTTATGCTATGTTTTGGGTTCTGTTTAGGGTTAGGGTTAGGTTTCAGGTTCAGTTTAGATTTAGGGTTTTTTTCAGTTACTGTTGTATTTAGGGTTAGGGTTCAGTTTAGGCTTAGTATTAGCATGCGGGTTAGTGTTAGTGTTAGGTTTAGAGTTAGAGTTAGGGTTTGAGTTATGGATAGGGTTTGGGTTCAGGGTTCGGTTACGGTTAAGGTTAGGGTTAACCCTAACCTTGGGCACTTAGATGGCCAGGGCTTCACTACTCCAGAGAGGAGGCTGGGACCTGTCGCCTGAAGGGCACACCAAGGGTGGCCCCAGATCCTTAGGCCTCCGTCAAGCTGTGGTCAAACTCACTGCATTGCCATATGCCTGTCTCAGCACTTGTGACTCTACAGATGCTGTCCACTACCTGGTTGGAATTGAAAAGTGCGGGGGGTGGGTGGTGATGACATGGTTTGGTCATTCCAGGAAGAAATGAGGCCCGGGACGAAGAAGCTGGCTGAGGCAGAGCCTTGACTTCACACTCCAGTCCGCCTTGGCAACCAGGGCCAGACTACCAATTCCAAAGAAGGGAAGTGGCTGGCGAGCTGAGTGGGTGTCTGGGGATAGGAGGGAGACAACAGCTGAAGCCAAGTCAAGAAGGGCAGCGTTCCTTCTTCACCTGCATGTGGCAGGTGCGAGAGAGCACCCCAGTTGGTCAGAGACAAGCAGGCTCGTGAACCGTTCAATGAGGACCCCCGAGGCCTGGTAGCTGTGCCTGCGCCATTGGCCTGACACATTGAACCCAAGCCCGCAGGGGTCCCTGAGCAGCCAGAGAAAGATGGGCCCATGAGAGAGGTAGGCAAGGTGGGCAGGTTGAGTCCACATCTCTCCTCAGGTCCCTGAGGGAGAAAGAGAGACACAGAGAAACAGAGAGAGAGACAGAGAGATCTCTGAACTATGAGTCACTGCCTCCACCACTGGTGCTAACTAACACACCATCCCACTTCCCCTCGCCACCCCCATGTCAGCCCCTGGGCCAGCCCCACCACAGAGAGGTTGGTTACTTGTCATTTCCATGCTGTCCCTTCAGGACCTGATGCCAGAACAAGGGAAAACTTTCAGACAAAGATTTCCATGTCCCTATCCCTGAGAATGGTCCTCTTCCCCTCTCAAATCTGAAAACCTCACCCCAACATCCTCCTTTGTCTTGAACTGAAGATAGTATTGAAGTGGAGAACTCTGCCATTGTGTTGAGAGACTCAGTTTCCCTTGTTTCTCCCATCTACCCATGTTATTAAGCTTGCGGTTATTTTCTCCAGCTAACCTGTCCTGTTAATGATTTGGCCAGCCAAAAGAAATTTAAGGGAAAGGATGGAAGGGGGTTGTCTCTCTGCCGCTGAGAGCCCTGAGCTGGGTCCCTCCCTCAGACCTGGCCAGGGACAGCCCTTACCCAGAGGACATCTCCCGGGGCATCCCAGGAAAGGCTCACTGCCAGCCCCCACCGTCTCACCACTGTCAAGTCCATCGTCCTCCCTCGGGATGCCTGGGCAGTTCAGGGACCCGGGTATGGGAGGCAGATAGATCCCAGGTCTGACACACTGGTTGCAAGGAAGCTTCCACCTTTGACAGTGCCCAGCACACACCTCAGAAAACTTGGCATCAAGCCCCAGGGCTCTTTCCTCCGGAACATGTCGCCTTGGAAGGGGCCTGGCCGAGAAGTATGAGCTGGCTGGCCAACCGGCCGACTTAGGACAAAACAGGTGAGCTGAGCCATCCTTCCACTTGCCCTGGGCTTGGCACTGGCGACCTCAGGAAGAGGGCCTCAGTGGTGCCCTTCATCGTGGCTTTCTCCCCAGAGCCGTGTCCTGGGCACTAGGAAGGCCAGGCCCTCCCGACTCCAGAGAAGAGGCTGGGACCTGTTGCCAGAAGGGCTTTCCCAGTGTGGCCCTGGCTCCCTGTGCCTGCGGCCTGCTGGGGCCACACTCATTGCTTTGCCATATGCCTGTTTCAGTTCTTCTGACTCCACCAAGGCTCTCCTCCACCTGGCTGGAGTCAACAAATGCACGCGTGGGGTGGGGCCATGGTTTTGTTTTTCCAGGAAGAAATGAGGCCCGGCATGAATCATCTGGGCCAGGCAGAGCCTTGACCTCACACCCCAGTCTGCCTTTCGCTAACAGGGTCAGACCACCACTTCTAAAGAAGGGAAGAATCCAGCGAGCTGAGTGAAAGTGGTCAGATGGGAGGGAGACAACAGCTGAAACCAAGTCAGAAATGGCGGTGTTCCTTCTTCCCCTTCACCTGGCTGGTGCAGAAGAGTGCCCCACTTGGATTGAGCCTCACGGGTGGGCGAGGCCTTCACTGTGGACCCCTAAGGCCCGACGGCTGTGCGTGCGCCCTTGGCCTGAGTGGTTGAACTCAAGCCATAAGCCTCCCAGAGTGGCCAGACAAAGAAGGGCCCATGGGAGAGGTAGGTGAGGTGGGCAGGGTGTGCCTCCCCCCCCTCCTCAGGTCCTCGACAAAGGGAGACACAGAGAGAGCCAGAGAGATGGAGAGAGAGCGAGATCCCTGACCTCTCTAGATTTCAGGTTAGAGTTAGGGTTCACTTTAGCTTCGGGGTGTGATCAGGTTATTGTTAGGTTTAGTATTACCTTTGTGGTTGGGGTTAGGGTTAGCGTTAGGATTAGGGTTCTGGGTAGGGTTAGGGTTTGGGCTTGGTACAGGTTTGTTTTACATGTAGGGTTAGGTTTAGAATTTAGGGTTACATTTAGGGTTAGGATTAGGGTCAGTGGTCGGGTTCTGTTTAGCATTAGAGTTATTATTAGGTTTTAAGTAGAGTTAGGGTTAGTGTTATGTTTAGTGTTAGTGTTAGTTTTCAGGTTAGTGTCAGGGTTAGTGTTTGGTTTCGATATTGGTTTAGGCTCAGGGTTATGGTCGGGTTAGGCTTCAGATTAGGGTTCAGGTTAGGTTTATGTTTAGGGTTAGTATTTATATTAGGGTTATGATTAGGTTTCGGGTTCAGGAAAGTCTTAGCCTAGCGTTAGGTTTCTTGTTAGGGGTAGGGTTAGAGTTAGGGATAGGTTTAGGTTTAGGGTTCAAGTTGGGTTCAGATTTTGGTTAGATTTAGGGTTAGGTTTTAGTTTCGGACTAGGGTTAGGGTTAACTTTAGGGTTCAATTCAGGGTTAGAGTTAGGGCTAGGGTTAGGGTTATGGTTGGGTTTGGATTAGGGTTCGGGTTAGGGTTAGTGTTAACATTAGGGTTAGAATTATGGTTAGAGTTCTGGTTAGGGTTAGGGTTAGCAATAGGGTTCAGGTTAGTGTAAGGTTTAGTTTTAGTGTTAGGGCTAGTGTTCGACTTAGGTTTAGGGTTAGCATTCGGTTTCAGGATCTGGTTAGAGTTAGGGTTAGAATCGGGCTAGGATTAGGGTTATAGTTAGGATTACCTTTCAGGTTAGGGCTTCTCGTAGGGTTAGGTTTAATGTTCGTGTTATGTTTAGGGTTAGGTAACATCAGGGTTGTTTTCGTGTTAGTGTTAGGGCTGGGTTTCGGGTTCATGTTCCAGATAGAGTTAGGGTTATGTTTTGCTTTTTTGTCATGGTTAGGATTTGGGTTCCTGTTAGGGTTATGTTAACGTTTAGGGTGAGGTTATTGTTTGGTTTAGGGTTAGGATCAGGGTTTGGTTTCTCAATGGGGTTAGCATTACGGTTGGATTAGGCTTTGTGTGTGTGTTACTTTTAGGGAATGAGTTAAGGTTGGGTTTAGAGACAAGGTTGGGTTTGGGGTTCGGGTTCGGGTTAGGGTTATTGTTAGGGTTTGAGTTAGGTTTAAGCTTAAGTTTAGGGCTAGGTTTAGAGTTAGTTTTGGATTAGGGATAGGGTTGAGTTCAGGTTGGATTTGAGTTTGAGTTAGGGTTAGGTTTAGGATTTGAGTTTTGGTTAGGGTTAAGGTTAGTTTTCATGTTAGATTTAGCATTATGGTTAGAGTTAGGGTTAATTTTGGGGTTAACGTTAGGGTTAGGGTTAGGTTTAGGCTTAAGGTTCAGGTTAGGGTTATGGTTAGAGTTAGTGTTCGGTTTAGGATCACAGTTAGATTGAGGGTTAGGGTTGGGTTCAGGTTAGAGTTAGGGTTAGCGTTATGTTTAGTGTTAGGGTTAGTGTTTGGTTTACGGTTATGGTTAGTGTTTGGTGTCAGTATCGGGTTAGGTTTACTGTTGGGATTCAGGTTAGCGTTTGAGTTAGGGTTAGGTTTCGGGTTAGCGTTAGGGTTAGGGTTAGGGTTAGTGTTCACCTTAGGGTTAGTTTTAGTTTTTGGGGTAGGGTTGGGTTCTGGTTTGGTGTAGGTGCAAGGTTCAGTTTAGGGTTATGGTTCCAGTTCATGTTCATCTAGGGTTAGGGTTAGGATTAGGGTTACTGTGAAGTTTAGGCTTAGGTTTACTGTGAGGTTTGTCTTCGGTTAGAGTTAGGTTTAGGTTTTGGGTCGGGATAAGATTAGGTTTAAGGTTAGCGTCGAATTAGGCTTTGGGTTAGGAATAATTTTGGGGTCCGGGTTAGGGTTAGGCTTATGCTTAGGGCTAGGTTTAGGGTTAGGGTTGGGTTGGGTTAGGCTTACTGTTAGGGTTCATGTTAGGGTTAGGGTTATGTTTAGTCTTAGAGTTAGTGTTCAGATTAGGGTTAGAGTTAGCTTTCAGGTTCGCGTTAGGGTTAAGATTAGTGGTAGGGTTCTGGTTAGGGTTAGGACTAGGGTTCAGGTTAGAATTGGTTTCAGGTTAGGGTTAGGGTTAATGTTCGTGTGAAGATTAGGGTTAGTGTTAGTGTTAGGGTTAAGGTTGATTTTATGGTTAGGATTAGGGTCAGGGAATGGTTACGGATTAAAGATTGGATTAAAGTTATGTTTAGGGTCTGGTTAATTTTAGGATTAGGGTTTGGGTTAAGGATTGGTTATGGGTAGTGTTAAGGTTAGAGTTGTTGTTAAGGTTTGGGTTAGGGTTAGCATTGGTTGGCTTATGATTAGGGTTAGGGTTCATGTTAGCGTTAGTGTTAGGTTTAGCTTTAGGTTTAGTGTTCAGATTAGGGTTAGGTTTCGGGTTCAGGTTAGGGTCGGATTAGCGGTAGGGTTCGTGTTAGGGTAATGGCTAGGTTTCATGTTAGGGTTGGGTTTGGGTTAGGCTTAGGGTTCGGTTGAGCGTTATGGTTAGTGTTAGTGTTAAGGTTAGGGTTGTGATTATGCTTAGGATTAGGTTTAGGATTCGGGTTAGGGCTAGGGTTAGGGTTCAGCTTAGGGTTAAGGTTAGAGTGTGGCTTCGTGTTAGGGCTAGTGTTCTGGTTAGGTTTAGGTTTAGGATCATGGTGAGGGTTCAGGTACAGTTTGTGGTTAACGTTAGGTTTCAGGTTAGTGTAAAGTTTAGGGTTAGAATTAGGGTTAGGGCTAAGGTTAGTGTTAGGTTTGGGTTCACTTAGTGTTAGCATTAGGGTTAGGGTTAGGTTTAAGGTTAAGTTTTGGGTTCGGGTACGGGTTAGGCTGAGGGTTACTGCTAGGGTTTGGGTTATGGTTAGGCTTAGAGTTAAGGCTAGGTTTAGTTTTAGGGTTGGGTTGGGTTAGTGTAAGGGTTAAGGTTCTGGTTAGGTTTATGGTTAGTATTAGTGTTAGGTTTCAGGATAGAGTTAGGCTGAAGGTTACTGTTAGGGTTAGGGTTATGCTTATGTTTGGATTCCAGTTAGGTCCAAGGTTTGTGTTCAGGTTAGTGTTTGTTTGAAGTAGTGTTAGTGTTAGGGTTAGATTTCAGGTTACAGTTAGGTTTAGGCTTCAGGTTAGCGTTAGGGTTGGGGTTGGGGTTAAGGCTAGGGTTATGGGTATGGTTAATGTTAGGGTTAGGGTACGGGCACCGGTTTTATTTAGGGTTAGTGTTAGTGTATAGGGTTAGAGTAGGATTAGGGTTAGTGTTAAGGTTATGCTTACGGTTCGGGTTCAGGTTACGTTTAGCGTTAGGGTGAGGTTATGCTTTCGGTTATGGTTACAATTTGGTTTGGGTTAGGGTTAGGCTTAGGGATAGGGTTCATGTTAGGGTTAGGGCTAGTGGTCGGGTTAGGGGTTGGTTGGGTTAGGTCTAGGGTTTGGTTTAGGTTTAGGCTTATTTCTAGGGTTAGAGTAAGTGTTCGGGTTAGGGTTAGATTAGGATTAGAGTTCTGGTTAGGGTTAGTATTTAGGTTTGGGTTCAGTTTAGGGTTAGCATTCAGGTTATTGTTAGGGTACGTGTTAGGCTTAGGGTTATGATGTGGGTTAGTGTTGTGGTTCGTGTTAGTGTTAGGGTTCATCTTCGAGTTTGAGTTATGTTTCGTGTTTGCATCAGGGATACAGTTCTCGTTAGGGTTTGGCTTAGGTTTAGTGTTTGGTTGGGTTGGGTTTAGGGTGCGGGTTACTGTTAGTTTTAGGGTTTGTGTTAGTGTTAGGGATAGATTTAGTGTTATGTTTAGGGTTAGGGCCATTGCTAATGTTAGTGCTAAGGCTAGGGTTAGTTCTAGAGCTTGGTGAATGTTTACGGTTTGCTCTGGAGCTAGGGTTAGGGTCAGGTCTAGGACTGGTTTAGGGTTAGGTCCAGAGCAAGGAGTAGACTTGGTGTTACAATTAGGGTTAGGGTTATTGTTGGTTAGGGCTAAGGTTAGGGTTAGGGTAAATGTTAGGTTTATGGCCATTGCTAGGGTTAGTGCTAATGTAAGGTTTAGATCTAGGGCTTGGTGAAGTTTCATGCTTCCTTCTAGAACCAGGGTTAGGGTCAGGTCTAGGACTGGTTTAGGGTTAGGTTCAGGGCAAAGAGTAGGCTTGGTGTTACAATTAAGGTTAGGCTTATTGTTGGTTACGGCTCATGTTAATGTTAGGGTTAGTGTAAGGGTTAGGGTCATTGCTAGGGTTAATGTTAAGGTTAGGTTATGTCTAAGGCTTGGTCAAGCATTAAGGTGTGGGCTAAGGCTAGCGTTCGCATCAGGTCTGAGACAATATGAGGGTTAGGATTAGGGTTAAGGTTAGGTTTAAGGTGAGGTTTACCGTTTGGGTTAGGGTTAGTGTTGCTTAGGGTTAGAGTAGGGTTACTCTTAGGGCTAGGGTTGGGTTATGATTAGCTAGGGATGGGTTATGATTATATAGGGCTAGGATTAGTGTTATGGTTATTATTAGTGTTAGGGGAGGTTGTTTGAGTCAGGGATGGGGCTGGTTTTGAGGTCATGGCTAGGGGTAGGATTAGGATTAAGTCTGACGTTAGTGTTGGGTGTGTCTTAGGGTTGAGACAATGGAAAGGGTAGTAGTAGGCATAGGGCTTTGGTTTGGATTAGGAGGAGGGTTAGAGTTAGTGTTATGCTAGTGTTAGTGTTACTGTTAGTGCTAGGGCTAGGACTAGGGTTAAAGTTAGGGTTAAGGTTGGCTTAGGGTTACAGTTACACTGAGTGTTAGGGGTAGGCATACGATTAGGGTTAGTGCTAGGGCTAGTGTTAGGGTTTGCAATAAACTTAGGCTTAGAGCTAAAGTTGGGTTCATCCTAGCTAAAGTTGGGTTCATCCTAACCCTAAAAATAAATCTAGCCATAAACTTAAAGAGAAACCTAACCCTAAATATAATAATAAGACCTAGCCTTAATCTAAGCCCTAACGATAACTCTTGCCATAACACTAACCCTAACACTACCCCCACACCTAACCTTCACCCTAACCCTACATGTAACCCAAGCGTAACCCTAACTCTAACCATTGCTGTAGCCCTAAACCAGTCCTAACGCAAAACCTAGCCCTATTTCTAATCCTACACCTACCGTTAAACCTAACCTTAAGTGAAACTCAAACCACCTCCCCATCACTAATAATAACCATAACACTAATCCTAGCCCTGTCTAATCATAACCCAACATTAGCTAACCATAACCCAGCGCTAGCCTTAAGAGTAACCCTACCCTAGCCCTAAGCAACACTAACCCTGACCCAAACGGTAAACCTCACCCTAAACCTCACATTAACCCTAAACTTAACTCTCACATTGTCCTAGACCTGATGTTAATGCTAGCCCTAGCCCACACCTTAATGCATGACCAAGCCTTAAAACATAACCCTAACCTTAACATTAACCCTAGCAATGGCCCTAACCCTTACACTAACCCTAACATTAACCTTAGCGGTAACCAACCATAAGCCTTGCCATAATTGTAACACCAAGCCGACTCTTTGCCCTGGACCTAACCCTAAACCAGTCTTAGACGTGGCCCTAACCCTGGATCTAGAAGGAAACATAAACCTTCACCAATCCCTAGATCTAACCCTTACCTTAGCATTAACACTAGCAATGGCCATAACTCTAACATTTACCCTATCCCTAACCTTAGCCCTAACCAACAATAACCCTAACCCTAATTTTAACACCAAGCCTACTGCTTGCCCTGGACATAACCCAAAATCAGTCCTAGACCTTACCATAACCCTGGCTCTAGAATGAACCATAAAAATTCACCAAGCCCTAGAACTAATCCTAACCTTAGCACTAACACTAGCAATGGCCCTAACCTTAAACATCACACTAAATCTGTCCCCAACCCTAACACAAAGCCTGAAACTAACATTAACACACACCTTAAGCCTAACACAAAACCCAATTCTAAAACTAACCCAAACCCTAACCAGAAATGTATCCCTGACCCGAACATGAAAATTAACTCTAACCCAAACATGAACCCTAACATTAACCCAAACCACAACACTAACCTACACTATAACCCTAAGCCTAACACGTACCCTAACCCTAACCCGAACACTAACCTGAATGCTAAGCCTAAACTGAACCAAAACCCAATACTAACACAAAGCCGAACTCTAAGCTTAATCTAACCCTAACCCAAACACTTACTTTAACCCTAGAGCTAACCCTAAGCCTAAACCAAACCCTAACCCTAACCCAACCAACCCCTAACGCAGCACTAGCCCTAACCCTAACAGTAACCTTCACCCTAACACTATCCTGAAACCTAACACTAATCCTAACCATAAGCCTAACCAGAACCCTAACCCTTACCTTAACCCAACCCACCCATAACCCTAAACCTAGTCTTAACTCTAAGCCTAATCATAAACCAAACCCTAGCAGTAACCCTAACCCTAACCCGAACCCAAACCCTAACTAACTCTAAACCTAACCCGAACCCTAAACCGAACCCGAAACCTAACCCTAACCCTAATGTTAACACTAATCCAACCCAATCCTAACGCTAACCTTATCCCTGACCCTAATTCTAACCCTAAACTGTACACTAACATGAAACCTATCCTTAACCATAACCCGTAACCTGAACCCTAACCATGATACTAACATTAAACTAACTAGAACAGTAGGCGTAACACTAAGCTGAACTCTAAACTTAACCCTGAGCTGAACCTTAAACCTAGCTCTAATCCTAAACCTAACCCTAACCCGAATCCAGAATCTAATCCTAAGCATAATCCCAATCCTAACCCTAACCCTAACCCTAACCCTAACCCTAACACTAATCCTAACCATAAGCCTAAACAAAACCCTAACCCTTACCCTAACCCAACCGAATCGTAACCCTAAAACTAGCCTTAACTCTAAACCTAACCATAACCCAAACCCTAGCAGTAACCCTAACCCTAACCCGAAACCGAACCCTAAATCTAAACCTAACCCAAACCCTAAACCTAACCCTAACCCTAATGCTAACACTAATCCAACACAATCCTAACCCTAACCTTAGCCCTAACCGTAATTCTAACCCTAAACTGTGCACTAACATGAAACTTAACTTTAACTGTAACCCGTACCTGAACCCTAACCATGATACTAAACCTAAACTTAACTAGAACACCAGCCTTAACACTAAGCCACACTCTAAACTTAACCCTAAGCTGAACCCTAAACCTAGCCCTAACCCTAAGCCTAATGTTAGCCCAAATCCTAAACCTAATCCTAAACATAAGCCCAACCCTAACTCTAACTCTAACACTAACTCTAACACTCAAACAAATCCTAACCCTAACCCAAACGCAACCCTAACATAAAACCTAGCCGTTACCCTAACACGAACCCTACCGCTAATCCTAACCCTAACCTGAACCCGAAAACTAACCCTGACATTAATATGAACAATAATTCTAAACCTAAACCTAACCCTAACACTAACGCTAACATGAACCCTAACCCTAACCATAAGCCAACCTAATCCTAACCCTAACCCAAACCTTAACGAGAACCATAACCCTAACCCAAAATTGAACCCTAAAACTAACACTACCCCTAAACCTAAGCTTAACCCAAAGCCTTTCCCAAAAATTAACCCGACCCTAACCCTAACTTTAATTCATGTTTGAACCCGAAACCATACCCTAACCCTAATACTAACCATAACCTCAACCTTAACCCTATCCCTAGCACTAAACATAACCTAAAACTGACACTAACCCGAACCCAGGTCCTAAACCTAACCAAACCCTACGACTAATCCTAACCCTAACTCGAACCTGAAAGCTAACCCTAACCCTAATCTGAACACTAACTCTAAGACTAAATATAACCCTAAGGCTAACATGAAACCTAACAGTAACCCTAACCCAACCCAACCCTAACCCTAAACCTAGCCCTAAGCATAAGCCTAACCCTAAACCAAACCCTAAACCGAACCACAAAAGTAACTCTAACCCGAAGCATAATCCGACACTAAGCTTAAACCTAATCTTATCCCGACCCAAAACCGAAACCTAACCCTAATCCGAAGGCAAACTTGACAATAAACCTAAGACTAACCCTCAGAGTAAGCCTAATCCTAACCCTAATTCTAACATGCACATGAACCGGAAAGCTAACCCTAAACCGAACCCTAGCCCTAAACCGAACCAGAACCCAACTCTACCCCTAAAACTAAGCCTAACCCTAAGGTGAACACTAACCCTAATCCTAAGCCTAACCATAACCCTAACCTAACCCTAACCTTGACTCTAACCCCACCCTTAACCCTTTCTCTAAAACTAACACAAACCCAAAGTCTAATGCGACTGTAACCCTAACTCCATTGAGAACCCAAACCCTAACCCTAACCCAAACACTAATCTCACCCTAAACGTTAACATAACCCTAACAGTAACCCTAATCCTAACCATGACAAAACAACAAAACATAACCTTAACCCTATCTAGAACATGAACCCAAAACCTACCTCTAACTCTAGCCCAAAAACAACTCGAACTTTACCTAACTCTAAACATAGCAGGAAAATTAACCCTAACCCTACCAGCAGCCCTAACACGATCGGTAACCCTAAATATAACCCTAATCCTAGCCCGACTCTAAGCCTAAATCTCACCTGATCCTGAAACCTAACCCTAACTCGAAAACTAGCCCTAACACTAAAAATAACATTAACCTAACCTGAACCGTATTGCTAACCCTAACCCGAACCCGAACTCTAACCATAATTCTAACCCTAATGTTAACACTAACCCTAACCGAAACACTAATCCAAACCCAACCATAAACCTAACCCTAACTCTAACCCCAAATTGAACCCTAATGTTAACCCTAACCCTAACCCAAAACTAAAATCTAACACTAACCCTAACCATAATCTGAACTCAACCTTAACCCTAAACCTAACCTAGCCCTAACTCTAAACCTAACCCTAACAAGAAACCTAATGCTAAAGCTAAGACTTTCCCGAACCCGAAACCTAATCATAACACTAATCCTAATACTAATCCTAAACTTAAACCTAACCTGAACCCTAACCTGAATCCTAACCATAACAAGAACCCTAACACTAACCTGAAGCCTAACCCGACCATAACCCTGAGCCTAAACCGATACTGAAACCAAACAATAACCCTGACCCTAACCAGAAAACTAACACTAACATTAACCCTAACTCTAACTTGAAACCTAATACTAACTCTAACACTAAACTGAACCCCACCACTGACCCTAATCCTAACCCTAACAGTAACCCTAAATTCTAAACCAAACCCTACATGTAAAACAAACGCGTACCAAACCCAAACCCTAACCCTACCCAGAAGCCTAATCCTAACGCTAACCCTAACCCTAACCCCAAGGGTAATACTAACCCTAACAATAACCTGAGCATACCGCAAAGCTAAACGGAAGCATAACTCTAACCTGAAATCTAGACACGTTAGGGATCTCTCTGTCTCTCCATCTATCTGGCTGTCACTGTGTCTCCCTCTCTCGGGGCCCTCAGGCGAGGAGGGGAGGCGCACCCTGCCCACCTTGCCTACCTCTCCCGTGGGCCATTCTTTGGCCTCTCTCGGAGCACTGCGGCTTGAGTTCAACCACTCAGGCCAAGGGCGCATGCACAGCAGTTGGGCCAGAGGGGTACATAGTGAAGGCCCTGTCCACCAGTGAGGCTCAGACCAGGTGGGGTTCTCTTTTGCGTCTACCAGTTGAAGGTGAAAAAGGAAAACCACCCTTCTTGAATTGACTTCAGCTGTTGTCTCCCTCCCATCCGACCACTTTTACTCAGCTCGCTGGATGCTTCCCTTCTTTGGAAGTGGTGGTCTGGCCCTGGTAGCCAAAGGCGGACTGGGCTGCGAGGTCAAGGCTCTGCCTGGGCCAGCAGCTTCATGCTGGGCCTTATTTCTTCCTGGAAAGACAAAACCATGGCCTCACTCCACGCCTGCACTTGTCGACTCCAGCCAGGTGGAGGAGAGGCTCTGTGGAGTCAGAAGAACTGAAACAGGCATATGGCAAAGCAGTGAGTGTGGCCCCAGCAGGCTGCAGGCCCAGGGAGCCGGGGCCACACTGGGAAAGCCCTTCTGGCAACAGGTCCCCAGCTATTCTCTGGAGTCGGGAGGGCCTGGCCTTCCTAGTGCCCAGGCCTTGACTCTGGGGAGAAATCCACCATGAAGGGCACCAGTGAGGCCCTCTCCCTGAGTTGGCCAGTGCCAAGCCCAGGGAAACTGAAAGGATGGCTCGGCTCACCTGCTTTGTCCCAAGTGGACCGGCTGGCTGGCCAGCCCATACTCCTCGGCCAGGCCCCTTCCAAGGGGACAAGTTCTGGAGGAAAGAGCCATGGGGGCTGCTGCCATGTTTTCTGGGGTGTGTCCTAGACACTGTCAGAGATGGAAGCGACCTTGCAACTCGTGTGCCAGACCTGGGAATTCGCGGCCTCCCACACCCGGGTCCCTGAACTGCCTGGGCCTCCCAAGGGAGGATGATGGACTTGGCAGTGGCGAGAGGGTGGGGGTTGGCAGTTAGCATTTCCTGGGATGCCCTGGGAGATGGCCTCTGGGTAAGGGCTGTCCCTGGCCAGATCTGAGGGAGGGACCCAGCTCAGGGCTCTCAGTGGCAGAGAGAGAACTCCCTTCTGCCCTTTCCATTATATTTCTTATGGTTGGCCAAATCATTAACAGGACAGGTTAGCTGGAGAAAATAATCTCAAGCTTAATAACATGTATAGATGGCAGAAACAAGGGAAACTGTGTCTCTCAACGCAATGGCAGAGATTCTCCTCTTCAATACTATCTTCAGTTCAAGACAAAGGAGGATGTTGGGGGTGAGGTTTTCAGATTTGAGAGGGGAAGAAGACCATTCTCATGGATAGGGACATGGAAACCTTTGAAAGTTTTCCCCTGCTCTGGCATCAGGTCCTGAAGGGACAGCATGCAAATGACAAGGAACCAACCTCTCTGTGGTGGGGCTGGCACAGGGGAGGACATGTTGGTGGCAGGGGGAAGTGGGATGGTGTGTGAGTTGGCACCAGTGGTGGAGGCAGTGACTCATAGTTCAGAGATCTCTCTCTCTCTCTCTCTGTTTCTCTGTGTCTCTCTCTTTCTCCCTCAGGGACCTGAGGATAGATGTGGACTCAACCTGCCCACCTTGCCTACCTCTCTCATGGGCCCATCTTTCTCTGGCCGCTCAGGGACCCCCTGTGGGCTTGGGTTCAATGTGTCAGGCCAAGGGCACAGGCACGGCCACTGGAACTCGAGGGTCCTCATTGAACGCTTCACCAGCCTGCTGGTCTCTGACCAACTGGGGCGCTCTCTCGCACCTGCCACGTGCAGGTGAAGAAGGAACGCTATCTTTCTTGACTTGGCTTCAGCTGTTGTCTCCCTCCTTTCACCCCACACCCATTCAGCTCACCAGCCGCTTCCCTTCTTTGGAAGTGGTAGTCTGGCCCTGGCTGCCAAGGCGGACTGGGGTGCGAGGTCAAGGCTCTGCCTCAGCCAGCTTCTTCGTCCCGGGCCTCATTTCTTCCTGGAATGACCAAACAAATGGCCTCACCCCACGCCTGTACTTTTGAACTCCAGCCAGGTAGAGGAAAGCCAATGTAGAGTCACAAGTGCTGAGACAGGCATATGGCAAGGCAGTGAGTTTGGCCACAGCAAGACGGAAGCCTAAGGATCTGGGGTCACCCTTGGAGTGCCCTTCAGGCTACAGATCCCAGCCTCTTCTCTGGAATAGTGAAGCCCTGGTCCTCCAAGTGCCCAAGGTTGGGTTAACCCTAACCTTAACCGTAACCGAACCCCAAACCCAAACCCTATCCATAACTCAAACCCTAACTCCAACTCTAACCTAACACTAACACTAACACGCATGCTAATACTAAGCGTAAACTGAACCCTAACCCTAACTACAACCCTAACTGAAACAAAACCCTAAATCTAAACTGAACCTGAAACCTAACACTAACACTAAAGAAAGCCCAAACCATAGCCTAAACCTAACACTAACCCGAACTACCCATAAATCCAAACTGAACCAAACTCTAATGATAACCTTAACCCTTACCAGAACCCCCACCATTAGTGTAAACAGAACAGTAACACTGACCCATGCCTGCATGCTAATTCTAAACGGTACCAAAAACCTAAACCTAAGCATAACTAGAGCCTGAATGTTAACTCTAAACTGAAACAGAACCCTAACCCAAACCATAAAGCTAATCTGAACAATAAGCCTGTCTCTAATACCTAACCCGAATGTAATCCTAACTGTAAACTGAAACTGAATCCTAACCATAACACTAACACTAACAAGAATACTATACCTTGCCCTAAACAGAACCCTAATGCTAACTCTAACCCCAACAGTAACACTAACCCTAACCCTAACCTGATCATATCAATAAACTTAAACTGAATCCGAACACTAACCTAAAATGTAGCTTAATCCTAACCCTAACCCTAACCAGAACCCTGACACCAACAATAAACCTAACCTTAATTCCAATCCTAACCCTAACACTAACCCTAACCATAAGATTAACGTGAATCATTAACCTATCCATAACCTGAGGCATAAACCTAACAATAACCTTAACCCTAAACCTAATTGTAATGCTAAACCTAACCTGAACCCTAATGCTATCTCTAACCCCAACAGTAACACTAACCCTAACCCTAACCTGATCATATCAATAAACTTAAACTGAATCCAAACACTAACCTAAAATGTAGCTTAATCCTAACCCTAACCCTAACCAGAACCCTGACACCAACAATAAACCTAACCTTAATTCCAATCCTAACCCTAACACTAACCCTAACCATAACATTAACGTGAATCATTAACCTATCCATAACCTGAGCTGTAAACCTAACCATAAGTCTAACCCTAAACCTGACCATAATGCTAAACCTAACCTGAATCCTAGTTCTAACCCGAACAAGAAGCCTAACCCTCATCCTAAACCTAACCAGATCCCGAACCCGAACCCTAACCCTAATCTGAACACTAACTATAGCACTAAACCTATACCTAACTCAAACCATAGGCTTAACCAGAACCCTAACGCTAACCCAACCCTAGCCCTAACCCTGAACCCAAACCCCGAATCTAACACTAAACGTAACCTGAGACCGAACCCTAACCTTAACCCTAACCCTATCCTTAAACCTAACCTAAACCACAACAGGAAGGCTAACACTAACCCACCTGAACACTAACAATAAAGATAACCCTAACTCAAACCCTAAACGGAACCCTAACAAAACACTAACCCGCACCATAAACCTAACCATAACCGGTAACCTAAATCTAACCCACATCCTAATGCAACCTAACCCTAAACTGCATTCGAGCACAATTACTAACCAGAACCCGAACCCTAACCCTAACATAACTCTAACCTGAACCCTAGCTTAACCCTAAACCTAACCATAAACATAACGCAAACACTAGCTCTAACCCAACTAAACTCTAACCTGAACAATAACCCTAGTCTAACCAGAACACTAACCCTAAGCATAATGCTAACCCAAACCCTAACCTGAACCAAATGATAACCTTAACCCAAAGCATGACCCCATCTTACAGTTAAGTGTAACCCAAACCCGAACCCGAATTCTAACCCTAACCCTAACCCTAACCCGAAGCCTAATCCTAACCTAACTCTAAGCCTAACCCGAATCACGAGCCCGAACTGGAACCAGAACCGCAATCAGACAACTAAATCTAACCCTACACCTAACCATAACCCTAAGCCAAAACTGAACCCTAACCCTTGCACTAACTCTAACCTTAAGAGTAACCCTAAAACTAACCCTAACCCTAGCCTGAAAACTAACAGTAACCCTAACCCAAAACATAACCCTAACCCTAACCCTAACCCTAATCTAACCCAACCCTAAACCTAGCCATAAACCTTAGCATAACCATAACCCAAACCATAGCAGTAACCCTATCATTAATTCGAACCCCAACCCTAACCCTAAAACTTCCTAGATCCCCAAAACGAAGCCTAACCCCAATCCTAGCCCAAGCACTAACCCTAACACTAATCATAAACCTAAACCTAAACCCTAAGACTAACTTTAAGCCTAAAGAAAACTGGTGCTGGCACTAACCCTAACACTGACCAGAGCCCTAACCCTAGCTTTAAACACAACCCCAACCCTAAACCCTAACCTAAACCCTAACCCAGGCCCTAACCTGAACCCTAACACTAACACTAACCCTAACCCTAACCTGAACCCTAACCTTAAAACTAACTGTAACCCAAACAGAGCCTAGGCGTAACCCTAATAGTAACCTTAACCCTAACCCTGTCCTGAAACCTAACACTAATCCTAACCCTAAACCTAACCCTAATCCTAACCTGAACCCTAACCCTAAACCTAACCGGAACCTAACCCTGACCATAAACCTCACCCTAAGAGTAACCATATCCCTAACCCTAACCCGAACCTGCAGCCAACTCTAACACAAACCATAGGCCTAACGCTAACACTAACTCATACTGGAACACTAACCCAACCCTAACCCTAATCTTAACCCGTATCCTAACCCTAATCCTAACCTGAAGCCTAACCCAACCCTAACCCTAACCATAACCAATCCCTAACCTGAAACCTAACCCTCACGCTAATCCAAACGCTAAGCCTAAAACTAAACTTAACCTTATACCTAACCCTAACCCAAACTGTAACGCTTATCCTAACACGAAACCTAATCCAAAGCCTAACCTGAAGTTGAATCATAAAACTAACCCTAACTCTTACGCTAACTCTTACTCTAACTCTAAACCTAACCTGTACCCTAACCCTAACACAAACCCTAACTGTAACCTTAACCCTAACCTTAATCCTCACCTGAAACCTAAACTTAACGCTAAACATAAACCTAATCCGAACTCTAACCATAACCCAAAACCAAACCTAAACCGAACTATAGTCCAACACTAACCTGAATACTATTGCTATCCCTAACACTAACCAGAAACTGAAACCTAACCATGACACAAACACTAACCCTAACCCTAACCCTAACCCAACCAAACCCTAAGAGTAAACCTAGCCCTAACCTTAAGCCTAACCATAACTCGAACTCTAACAGCAACCCGAACACTAACCCAAACCATAACCCTAACACGAACACCAACCCTAACCTAAACTTGAACCCTAATGCTATCCGTAACCCAACACAACCCTAACCCTAACCCTAGCGCTAACCCGAAGCCTAACCCTAACCCAAACCCTAACACTAACCCTAATCCTAACCCAAACCTGAACCCTAACCCTAACACAGTCCTACCCCTAACCCTAATAATCTCTAACCCTAACCCAAACCAACCCTAACCCTAACCCTAGCACTAAACCAAAGCCTAATCCTAACCCCAACCCTAATAGTAACCTGAAACTAAACTCTAACCCTAACCCTAACCCTAACCTTTAACTAAACCGAACCCAAAACCTAACCCTGACATGAAGCTGAACCCGACAATAACTGAAAACCTAACACAATCCAGAACCCGAACCCTAACCATAACCCTAATCTGAACAGTAACCTCTCCCTAAATGTAACACTAACAATAACTGTAACCCTAATCCTAACCCTAAACATAGCCCGAAATGTAGCACTAACACTAACCTGAACAAGAACTTGAACCCTAAACCTAACCTGAACCCCAGATGTAACCCTAACCAGAACCCAACCTTAACCCTAGAGCTAACAATTATCCTAACACGAATATTAACCCTAACACTATCAGAAACCCTAACCTGAACCGTAAACCTAACACTAACTCAACTCCTAGCCCGACACTAACCCAACCCTAAGATGAACTTGAAGCTGAATCCTAACCCTAACACTAACCTGAACACTAACTCTAACACTAAACCAAATCCTAACCCTAACCCCAACCCTTAACCTAAACTTAAACTTAACACTACACTGAACCATAACCCTAAATCCAACCCTAACCCTAACCTAAACTGAACCCTAAAGCTAAGGCTAACCCTAAACCGAAAGTGAAACCTAATTGTAACATTAATCCGAACACTAAACATAACACTATACATAACACAACTCCTAACCCTAAAGTGAAACGAATTGTAATCCTAACCCTAACGCGAACCCTAAGGCTAAAGCTAACCCTAAACCAAACCTGAAACCTAACCATAACCCTAATCCAAATACTAACACTAAAACTAAACTTAATGCTAACCCAAACAGTAGCCCTTACCGTAACATGAATACTAATCCTAACTCTAACCCGAAATCGAACCATAATACTAACCTTAATCCTAAAATTAACATTAACCCTAACCCTAACCCTAATCCTAACCTGAAACCTAACACTAATGCTAACACTAACCCGAACCAGAACCCTAGCCCTAATGTGAACACTAACGCTAAATCTAATCCGAACATGAACCAGACCCCTAACCATATCCCGAACCCTATCGCTAACCCAAACAGGAACCCAACCATACCCCTAAACCTAACTCGAACTCTAACCCTAACTTGTAACGTAAACCGATCCCTAACCCTAACCCTAATCTGAAGACTGACCCAACCCTAAGCCTAACACTAACACTAACTGTAACTCTAACACTAACCAGACCACTAAACCTAACCTTAACCTGAACCATAACACAAAGCTTAAACTAAAGCTAACCCGACCACTGACCTGAAGGCAAACTCTAACCCTAAACCTAAACCAAAACAGTACACGAACCCTAACTCCAACCTAACCAGAACCCTAACACTAATCCTAATCCCAACACTAACCCTAAACTAAACCCTAACATGAACCATAACCCTAACCCTAACAATAACCCGAACGTTAACCCTAATGGGAAGGCAACGATAACCCTAATTCTTAGCAACCAGTAACACTTACCCTAAGCCTAACCATAACTCAATCCTGAACCTTAACTCTAACCCTCACCCAAAGCCTAACTCGACACGAACACTAACCAGAATCCCAAGCTTAACCTTAATCCCAATCCTAAATGTAACCCTAACCATGAACCAGCCTGAACTCTAACCCGCACCCTGACCCTAACCATAAGCGGAACCAAACCATAACCCTAGCACTAACCCTAACAGTAACCCTAACCCTAATCTGAACCCGAAAGCTAACTCTAAACCTAAGCCTGACCCTAACCCTAACCCTAACCCTAACTCTAGCCCTAACCCTAAACCTAAATCTCTAAATCATGTGAGTGAGATAGTCTCTCAAGGCCCTTCATTGGCCTGTGTAAACCTGCATTGGCAAGGCGATCCTTATGCGCTGGAAGGAAGGGAGATCTGGCAAGATGTATTTTCCAGGAATGGGTGTTATATATAGTTTAACTCAGCTTCAGTAGTGATTGTCACTCAGATAGAAAGATATTTCTTTCCATCTACTTACAAGCCGAGATAAGAAAGTGCCTTCCCTAAGACATGTGTGTGAAATCCTCTCTCAAGGCCCTCCATGGCACTGTGCACAACTTGGTTTTGGATGGCGATCTTTAAGAGCAGGGAGAAAGGGAGATTGGGCACCAAGTTGTTTCCAGGAATGGGTCTTATACATAGTTCAACTCAGCTGTAGTAATGAATGCCTCTCAGATACCAAGGTGTTTCATACCATCTACATTCAAACCCGGAAAAGAAATTGTGTTCTCCAAGGCATTTGAGAGTGATCCTGCCGCAAGGCCCTACATGGCCCTGTTTACAAGCCTGCTTTTGGAAGGAGATCTGTAGCAGCTGGAAGGAAGGGAGATTGGGCATGAAGTTATGTCAAGAAACAGGTGCTATACATAGGTTAGTTCAGTTGTACTAACGATTACCACTCATATAGCTACTTGTTCCTAGACTGTTACTTACAAGGTGGTTCAGAAAGTGCCTTATCACGGAGTATGAGATTCGTTCTCAGGGCAAAAAATGGCATTATGTTCCAAACCGGGTTCAGGTTTTTCACCGTTACAAGATGGAAAGAAGAGAAGGTAGGCACAAATTTATTTCCAGGAATGGGCTTTACACATACTTTTGCTAAGCTGTAGGAATGATTGCCACTCATATACAAACTTGTTTATGGACTTCTACTTAGAAGCCTGCATCAGAAATTTCCTTCTCAAAGGAATGTAAGATTAATTCTCAGGTTCAGAAATGGCATTATTTTTCAAATTATGTTCCTGGGTGAGCAAAGTGATCCTTACAACATGGGAGGAAGAGAGATTATGCACAAAGTTCTTTCAGGGATTAGGTGTTATACACCTTTTAACTCCACTTTAATAATGATTGTCATTCATTTACAAACTTGTTCCTGTATATTTACATATAGGCTGGGATTAGAAAGTGTCTTCTCATAGGAAAGTGAGATACCTCCTCAGGGTCTGAATGCCAATATGTTCCAAAATATTTAGGTTGGTGATGCTTATGAGCTGGAAGGAAGAGAGATTGGGCACCAAGTTATTTTCAAGAATAGGTGATATATATTCCATTTATGCTGTAGTAATGATTGCCATTCATATTCAAACTTGCTCCTAGACATTTACTTACAAGCCAGGATCAGAAATTGCCTTCTCAAAGAAATGTGAGATTCGTTCTCAATGGCCAAATTGGCATTATTTACCAAACCACGTTTTGGGTTGTGATACTTACGTGATTGAAGGAAGCGAGATAAGGCACAAAGTTCTTTCCGGGAATGGGTGTTATACAAAATAAAACTCACCACTACTAAGGATTGAAACTCATATAGCAATGTTTTCCTAGACATATACTTAGAAGCCAGGATTAGAAAGAACCTTCTCAAGGGAATGTGAGTTTTGTTGTCCAGGTGCAAAATGACAGTATCTTCGAAATCTGGTTTAGGTTTCTGATCATTATGAGACGGAAGGAAGAGAGATTAGGCACAAAGTTACTTCCAGGAATGGGTGTTATGTGAAGTTCACCTCAACTGTAGTAATGATTGCCAATCATATAGTAACTTGTTCCTGAACATCTACATAAAAGCCAGGATCAGAACATTCCTTCTGAAAGCAATGTGGGACTCCTTCTTAAGAACTGAAATGGCATTATTGTCCAAATCTGGTTTAGGTGTGTGATTCTTACGAGATGGAAGGAAGAGAAATTAGGCACAAAGTGATCCAGGATTGGGTGTTATAGCAAGTTTGTCAGCTGTAGTAATGACAGTCACACCTATACAAACTTGTTCCTAGGTGTCTACTTAGAAGCTGGTATCAGAGAGTGTGTTCTCAGAAGATGTGAGATTCCTTATAAGGCCTGAGAGGGCACTATGTTCCAAACCTGGTTGACGAGGGTGGTCCTTACGAGCCGGAATGAAGAGAGTTTGGGCATGAAGTTATTTCCAGGAATGGCTGTTAGTCACAGTTTAGCTCAGCTGTAGTAATGATTGCCAAACATATACAAACTTGTTCCTACACTTCTACTTAGAAGCCGGGATAAGAAGGCTCCTTCTGAAAGGAATATGAGGTTCCTTCTCTTTTTTCTTTATGAGGAATATCAGCCCTGAGCTAACGTCCATGACAATCCTCTTCTATTTGCTGAGGAAGTCTGGCCCAGACCTAACATCCATCCCAATCTTCCTCCACTTTATGTGGGATGCCACCACAGCATGGTCTGACAAACGGTGTGTCCGTGTGTGCCCGGTATCCGAACACGGGCCACCAGCAACAGAGGGTGCACACTTAACCACTACGCCATGGGGCTGGACCCGATGAGGTTCCTTCTCAAGGCCCTAAATACCATGATGTTCCAAAAATGGTTGAGCAAGTTGATCCAGATGAGATAAAGGAAGAGAGATTAGGCACAAAGTGATTTCCAGGAATGGCTGTTATACATATTTTAGCTCCTGTCATCATGATTGCCACTCATATGCAAACATGTTCATAGAAATTTACATACAGGTCAGGAACACAAAGGTCCTTCACAAAGGAATGTGACATTCCTTCTCAGGGCCCAAAATCGCAATATGCCCCAAACCTGGCTTAGGTTTGTGATCCTTATTGGACGGAAGGAAGAAAGATTGGGCACAATGACATTTCCATGAATGAGTTTTCTACATAGATTAACTCAGGTGTAGTAATGATTGTCACTCATATACAAACTTGTTCTTAGACATCTACATCACCCCAGGATCAGAAAGTGACTTCTCAAAGGAATGTGATATTCCTTCTGAAGGCCTGAAACAGCAATATGTTCCAAACTTGGTCGAGGAAGGTGGTACTTACGAGCTGATAGTAAGAGAGATTGAGCATGAAGTTTTTTTCCAGGAATTGATGTTATTCATAGAATAGTTCCGTTGTACTAACGATTGCCACTTATATAGAATCTTGTTCCTGGACATATACTTAGAAGCAGTGATCAGAAAGTGCCTTCTTAAAGGAATATGAGATTCCTTCTCAAGGCCGGAAATGGCAACATGTTCCAAACGTGGTTGAGGAAGGTGGGCCTTATGATCTGGAAGGAAGGGAGACCGGCACGAAGTTATTTTCAGGAATAGGTGTTATTCATAGTTCAGCTCAGTTGTAGTAATGATTCCACTCATATACAAACTTGTTTCTAGGGATCTACTTAGAAGCTGGGATCAGAAAGTTCCTTCTCAAGGTAGCGTGAGATTCATTCTCAAGGCCCAACATGGTATTACCTTCAAAACCATGCTTAGGAATGTAATCCTGTAGAGCTGGAAGGAAGAGAGATGGGGTAGGAAGATATGTTGAGGAATGGTTCTTATACATAGTTTAGCTCAGCTGTAGTAATGATTGCCACGCATTTAGAAACTCGTTACTAGACATTTACTTACAAGCCGGGATCAGAAAGTACTTTCTCAAAGGCGTGTGAGATTTGTTCTCAAGGGCCTGAAATGGCATTATGTTCCAAAGCTGATTTACTTTTGTGATCCTTACGAGATGGAAGGAAGAGAGACGCACAGCTCTATTAGTGATTGCCACTCACATACAAACTTGATCCTAGACGTCTACGTGCAGGCTGTGATCAGAAAATGCTGTCTCAAAGGAATGTGAGATTTCTTCTCAAGGTCTGAAATGGCAATATGTTCCCAACTTGCTTGAGGAAGGTCTTCATTACGAGCTGGAAGGAAGATAGATTGGGCATGAATTTATTTTCAAGATTGGGTGTTATTCAAAGAATAGTTCAGTTGTAGTAACGATTGCCACTTATATAGAATCTTGTCCTGGACATCTACTTAGAAGCAGGGATCAGAGAGTGCCTTCAAAGTAGTGTGAGATTCATTCTCAAGGCCTGAAATGGCACGATGCATGAAACTTGGTTTATATTTGTGATCCTTATGAGATTGAAGGAGGAGAGATGAGGCAAAAATCTTTACCAGGAATGGTTGTTATAGACAGTTGAGCTCAGATCTAGTAATGATTAACACCCATAGACATACTTATTCCTAGACTTCAACATTCTGGACAGGATCAGAATGTGCCTTCTCAAAGGAATATGAGATTCCATCTCAAGGAGTGACATGGCAATATGTTCCAAACCTGGTTTAGCTTTGTGATCTTTATGAGTTGGAAGGAAGAGAGATGAGACACAATGTTATTTTCAGGAATTGGTATTATACACAGCTTAGCTCAGCTGTCGTAAAGCTTGCCACTCATTTACAAATTGTACCTAGACGTCTACTTCCACTCTGGGATCAGAAAGTGCCTTCTCAAAGGAATGCGAGAATCCTTCTCAGGGCCCAATAAGGCAATATGGTCCAAAACTGGTTTAGTTTAGTGATGCTTAGTGCTAGAAGGAAGAGAGTTTTTACATGAAGTTATTTCGAGGAATGTGTATTATATGTCATTTTATTCAGCTGTAGTACTGATTGATGCTCCAATATAAACTTGTTCCTAGACATCTACTTAAATGAAGTTATCAGTAATTGTCTTCATAGAGGAATGTGAGATTTGCTCTCAACGACCAAAATAGCATTATGTTCTAAACCTGGTTTAGGAAGGTGATTCTCACGAGCTGAAAGGAAGAGTGAGTGAGCACAAAGATACTTCCAGAGATGGGTATTTTATACAGATGAGCTCAGCTGTAGTGATGATTGCCACTCATATACTAACTTGTTCCTGGACATCTACTTACATGCTGGGACGTGAAAGTGCCTTCTCAAAGGAATGTGATATTCCCTCCTAAGCCTCGAAAGAGCAATATATTCAAAACCTGTTTTAGGAATGTAAACATTCAGAGCTGGAAGGAAGAGAGATTTGGCATGAAGTTATTTCCAGAAATGGCTGTTAGCCATAAGTTAGCTTAGCTGTATTAATGATTGCCGCTCATATACAAAGTCGTTTTTAGACATTTGCTTACAAGCCTGGGTCAGAAAGTGCCTTCTCAAAGGAATAAGAGATTCAATCTCAAGGCCTGAAACTGCATTCTGTTATATACCTGTTTTAGGGTTCTGATCTTTATGAGATGGAAGGAAGAGATAGTGGGCAAGAAGTTATTTCCAACAATAGGTGCTATACATGGTTCAGCTAAGCTCCAGTAATCATTGAAATTCAATTACTAACTTGTTCCTAGAGCTCTACTTAGAACCCGGGATCAGAAATTGCTTTCTCAAAGGAATGTGATATCCCTTCTCAAGGCCTGAAATGGCAATATGTCGCCAACCTGGGTAAGAAAGGTGGACCTCATTTGCTGGAAGGAAGAGAGACAGGGCACGAAGTTATTTCCTTAGTTGTTACTGGCAAAAGTGCCTGAGCAGTGGTATTTTGTCTTTCCATTGAGAAGGCAGCCTCAGTGCAGGCAACATACCAAAAGGAAAAAAAAACACTTTCCATTATGACCCTCAAAAACTAAATGGAAATGTTTTTCTCCACAGAGTATGTTCATTAGATGGATACTATAGATATTCTCTCCCAGCTGCAGTGGAAAGTTTAAAAGCTCTCAGTGGTAGATGCTCCTTTAACCTACTTGCGAGAGATGTTAAGCAAGAACTTGCCAGCATTACATGGGAGAGATTTCTCTTTTTTGTGTGTGAGGAAGATCAGCCCTGAGGTAACATCCGATGCTGATCCTCCTCTTTTTTGCTGAGGAAGATTGGCCCTGAGATAATATCTGTGCCCATCTTCCTCTGCTTTATATGGGACGCCACCACAGCATGTCCTGGCAAGCAGTGCGTTGGTGCGTGCCCAGGGTTGGGAAACTGAAAACCCCAGGCCACCAAAGTGGAGCGTGCACACAAAACTGTTTGCGCCACCGGGCAGGCCCCAGGGAGAAAATTCTTAACTAAATGTCGTTAACAGCAATGTTGAGAGAGGCAATTTTCAGGATAGTCCTCTACAGATGCAAGCAAGAATTTTGCTCCAGACTGGCCTTTCCATTTACAGATGCTATAGATGCTATCTCCCAGGTGTACTGAAATTTTAAAACCTCTCATATGAAGATGTTACTTACACTTATTGGGTACTTGTGTTAAACAAAAGTGTTCGTCATGATATGCTAGTGAGACCCTGAATGTAGTTTGAACTGCAGTGTATTCAAATTCTCAAGATGATCCTAAACAGCTACAAGGAGGAGTTTCTCTGAAGAGTCATCTGTCATCGAATGGATGGTAAGGATAATCTGCACCACCTGTAGTGATAGCTCTCCTTGTAAGATGATCCTGAAAACTACTGACAAACTTGGTTGCTTAGTGGTGTTTTGTCATTCCATTGGGAAGACAGCCTCAATGCAGGCAATGAACGGCAAAAGCATAAGGTACTGAACCACATCGTCCAAAAATCTACATGGAAGAGTTTTTTTGCACAGGATACGTTCATGTACTGGACGTTATGGATATAGTGTCCCAGCTGCGGTGGAAAGTTTAAAAGCTCTCAGAGGCAGATCCTGCAGAAAGCTACTGGCAATCTGAGTTCAGCAAGGTCTTTCTTTCATTAAATGGGGAAAGAATTACTAAGTGAATGTTGTTAACTGCAAGGATGCAAAGGAAATTTTCAGGATAGTCCTATACAGATATTAGCAAGAAATTTTCTCCACAATGAACTGTCATTTTATGGATGTTATAGATACTCCTATCTGTACTGAAACTTTAAAACCTCTCATATGAAGGTATTCTTAACAGATATTTGCAACCTGTGTTAATAGTGTTGATAATGATATCCTGGTGAGACCCTGAAGGTAGACTGAACTACAATGTTTTTAATGTCACTCATGAATATGATTCTAAACAGCGACATGTAAAGTTATTCTTCACACGGTACTTTCGTTGAATGGATGTGATAGAGTTTCTTCCCCGGTTGTGGTGACAATTTTAACATCTCATAGGAATCTGCTCCAAGCAGCAACTGGCAAAATAGGTTTACAGTGGTGTTCTGTTTTACTTTGGGGAGGAGGCCTGAGTGCAGGCAGTGAACTGCAGAGATGAAAAGGCACTTTGCAAGATGATCTTAAAAAGCTTAAATTATGTATGTTCCTCCACAGAGTACTTACATGGAATGTATGGTATAGATATTCTGTCCCAGCTGCAGTGGAAAGTTTAAAAGCTTGCAGAGGCAGATCTGCTGAAAGACACTTGTCATCTGACTTCAGCAAGATCTTTCTTGCCTTACCTGGGAGCGAATTCTTAAGTGCAGGTCGTTAACTGCAATGGTGGAAAAGGCAATTTTCAGCATAATCCTATACAGATACAACAAAGAGATTTTCTCCACACTGAACTCTCATTTTATGGATGTTATAGATACTATCTCCAGCTGTACTAAAAATTTAAAACCTCTCATATGAAGATGTTACTAACAGATATTGGCAACCTGTGTTAAGCAATAGTGTTCATCACGATATGCTAATGATACCCTAGATGCAGGCTGAACTGCAGTGTGTTTAAAGTCATTCATGAAGATAATCCTAAGCAGGTAGGAGAAGAGGTTATCTTCAAGGTATAATTTCATTGAATGGATTTGATAGATCTTCTTTCCGAGGTGTGTTGATAAGTTGAAACTCTCATAGGAAGGTGTTCCTACCAGCTACTGGCAGAGTAGGTTTAGCAGTAGTGTTTGAGGAAACGTGAGTGCAGGCAATGAAATGCAAAGATGAAAATGCAATTGACAATATGATCTGAAGAAGCTAAAAGCAAGTGTTTTCCTCCACATGGTACTTACATGGAATGGATATTATAGATAAGTTCTCCCAGCTGCAGTGGAAATTTTAAAAGCTCTCAGAGGAAGATCATTCTTAAGGGACCTTGCAAGCTGAGTTCAACAAACGTTTTCTTGTTTTACTTTGGAAAGAGAGCTGAGTGAAGGCCATTAAATGCAATGAGGGAAAAGGCAATTTGCATGATGAACCTACACATACACAAATGAGATTTTTACCAAACTTGTCTTTCATATTATGGACGTTATAGATACTCTATCCCAGCAGTACTGAAGTTTTAAAACCTCTAACATAAAGATGTTGCTTTCAGATATTGGCCACCTGTCTTAAACAATATAGATCATCATGATATGCTAGTGGGAACCTGACTAGAGTTTGAACTGCAGTCTATTAAAAGTCTCTTCTCAAGATGACCCTTAACAGCCACAAGCTGGAGTTTCTCTGAAGCGTCAACTTTCTTTGAGTTGATCATAACAATAATCTGCACCACCTGTCGTGATCGTTAGAAAGCTCTCCTAAGAAGATGCTCTGATGGCTACTGGCAAAGGTCATTGAGCAGGAGTGTTTTGTGTTTCCATTGGGAAGGGAGGCTCAGTGCAGGCAATGAATGACAAAGAGGAAAAGGCACTTTACAATATGATCCTAAAAAGCTAAAAGGAAGAATTTTTCTCCGCAAGGTACCTTCCTGAAATGGATGTTATTGATATTCGCTCCCCGCTGCAGTGAAAAGTTTAAAAGCTCTGAGAGGGAGTGCCTCCTTAAAGATACTTCCAAACTGAGTTCAGCAAACATTTTTTACCTGACTTGGGAGAAAGAGCACGGATGAAGGTTATTTACTGCAATGTTGGAAAAGGCAATTTTCAGAATAGTCCTATACAGATACACGCAAAAGATTTTCTCCACACCTGAATTTCAATTGATGGATGTTATAGATACCCTTTGCCAGCTGTACTGACATTTGAAAACCACTCATATGTAGAAGTTACTTACAGATATTGGCCAACAGTGATAAGCAATAGTGTTCACCATGATACGTTACTGAGAACCTGAAGGCAGACTGAACTGCAGTGTAGTCAAAGTCTCTTCTCAAGATGATCCCAAACAGCTGTAAGCAGAGTTTCTCTGAAGTGTCCGCTTTCGTTTTATGTAGGGTAATGATAAATTGAACCACATGTAGTGATAGTTTGAAAGCTCTCCTAGGAGTGTTTCAAAGAGTTACTGGTCAACTTCGTTGAGCAGTGGTATTTTGTCTTTCTTGTGGGAAGGAAGCCTCAGTACAGGACATGAACTACAAAGAGGAAAAGGCACTTGACTATGTGATCCAAAAAACTAAAAGGAAGACTTTTCCACCACACAGTATGTTCATGGAATGGATGTTATAGGTATTCTCTCCCAGCTATAATGGAAAGTTTAAAAGCTCTCAGAGGAAGGTGCTCTTTAAAGATACTTGCAAGCAAGTTCAGCAAGAACTTTCTGGCATTACAAGGAGAGAATTCCTATGTGTAGTTCGTTAACAACAATGATGTAAAAGGCAATTTTTAGGATAATCCTACACAGATATAAACAAGAGATTGTCTCCAAAGTGGAATTTCATTTTATGGATATTACATATACTTTCTCCCAGACGTACTGAAATTTTAAAACCTCTCCAATGAGGATGTTACTAACAGATATTTGTCATCTGTGTTAAGCAATAGTGTTCGTCATGACATGCTAGTGAGACCCTGAACGCAGATTGAACTGCAGTGTATTTGAAGTCATTTATTAAGATGACCCTAAACAGTTATAAGCAGAAGTTATCTTCACGGTGTCCTTTCATTAAACGGATGTGACAAAGCTTTTTTCTGAGCTGTGGTGAAAAGTGTAAACTCTCATGGGAAGGTGTTCCTAATTGCTACTGGCAGAGTAGGTTTAGCAGTGGTGTTTTTTCTTTACATCAGGGAGGAAGCCTGAGGGCAGGCAATGAAATTCTAAGATGAGAATGCAATTGACAATATGATCCAAAGAAGCTAAAGACAAGTATTTTCCTCCACAGAGTACTTACATAGAATGGATGTAATGAATCGGTTTTCCTAGCTGCAGTGAAAAGTTTACAAGCTCTGAGAGGAAGATCATCCTTAAAGATTCCACCAAGGCGAGTTAAGAAACACTTTCTTGCATTACATGGGCTAGAGAGCCTGAGCGAAGGTCATTAACTGCAGTGATCTAAAGGCAATATGCAGGCTGATCCCATAAAGAGACAAGCCACAGCTTTTCTGCATATTTCATTTTCATTTTATGGATGTTATAGATACCCTCTCCCAGCTGTACTGAAATTTTAAAACATCTCAGATGAAGATGTTACTTACAGATATAGGACACATGTGTTAAGCTATAATGTTTGTCATGATATGTTCATGAGAGCCTGAAAGTGGATTGAACTGTAGTGTATTAAATATCTCTTCTCAAGATGATCCTAAACAGCTACTATCAGGAGTTTCTCTGAAGATTCAACTTGAATGGAATGGATGTTAATTATAATCAGCAAAATCTGTAGTAATACTTTGAAAGCTCTCATACGAAGATGTTCCTTACAGCTACTGGCAAAATTGGTTGAGCAGTGGTGTTTTGTCTCTATATAGTGAAGGAAACATCATTGCAGGCAATGAACAGCAAAGAGGAAAAGGCAATTTACCATATGATCCTAATACCTAAAACGAGGACTTTTTCTACACAGAGTATGTTCACGGAATTCATGTTGGAGATATTCTTTCCCAGATGCAGTGAAATGTTTAATAGATCTCAGAGGAAAATCCTCCTCAGAGCTACTTGCATGCTGAGTTCAGCAAACATTTTCTTGCATGTCTTGGGAGAGAGAGCCTGAGTGAAGGTCGTTAACTGCAAAGAGGGAAAAGACAATTTGCAAGATGATTCTATATAGATGCAAGGATGAGATTTTCTCCACACTTGACTTTCATTTTATGGATGTTATAGATACTCTCCTCTAGCTGCAGTGAAACTGAGAAACCTCTCATATGAAGATGTAACCTATGATATTGACCACCTGTGTTAATCAATAGTGTTCATCATAATATGTTACTCAGACCCCGAATGCAGATTGAACTGCAGTAATTATAAAACTCTTCTCAAGATGATCCTAAACACCTACAAGCAGGAGCTGCTCTGAACAGTCAACTTTTATTGAATGGATGGTAATGATCATCTGCACCACTTGTAGTGATAGTTGGAAAGCTGTCATAGGACGTTGTTCCTAACAGCTACTTTCAAACTTGTTGGAACAGTGGTGAGTTGTCTTTCGGTTGGGAAGGGAGCCTCAGTGCAGGCAATGAGCAACAAAGAGGAAAAGTCACTTTAACATATCCTAAAATGCTAACTTTAAGAGTTGCTCACCACAGAGTAGGTTCATGGAATGGATGTTAGAGTAATACTCTCCCCGCTGCAATGGAAAGTTTAAAAGCTCTCAGAGGCAGATCCTCCTGTAAAGTACTTGGAAGCAGAGGTCAGCAAGAACTTTCTTGCTTTACATGGGGAAGAATTCCTGATTGAAGGTAGTTACCTGCAATGTGGATAAAGGCAATTATCAGGATAGTCGTATACAGATAGAAGCAAGAAATTTTATACATACTGGACTTTAGTTTTGTGGATGTTATAGATACACTCTCCCAGGGTTACTGAAATTTTAAATCCTCTCATATGAAGATATTACTATCAGATACTTGCAAGCTGTGTTAAGCAATATTGGTCATCATGATATGCTAGTGAGACCCTGAGTACAGATTGAACTGCAGTGTAGTTAAAGCCACTTAAGAACATGATCATAAACACTTACAAGAGGAGGTTTTCTTCATGGTGTACTTTCATTGAATGGATGTGATACAGCTTCTTTCTGAGCTGTGGTGAAAAGTGGAAACTCCCCTAGGAAGGTGTTCCCAACGGCCACTTGCAATGTAGGTTTAACAAGGGTGTTTTCTTTTATATCAGGTAGGAAACCTGTGTGCATGCAATCAACTGCAAAGATGAAAAGCACTTTACAATATGATCCTAAAAAGCTAAAAGGAAGTGTTTTCCTCCACAGAGAACTTACATGGAATGGATGTTACAGATATTCTCTTGCAGCTGCAGTGCAAGTTTACAATCTCTCAAAGGAGGATCCTGCTTAAAGCTCCCTGCCAGCTGAGTTCAGCAAGTAGTTTCTTGCCTTACATAGGAGAGAGAGCCTGAGTAACGGCCGTTAACTACAATGATGGAAAAGGCAATTTGCAGGAGGATCCTATAGACATACCAGCCAGAAGTTTCTGCACACTTGACTTTCATTTTATGAATTTTACAGATATTTTCTCCCAGCTGTAATGACAAGTTTAAAAGCCCTCCAAGGAAGGGCTGACTTACAGTTACAGGGCTGTTGGGTTCAGAACGGGTGTTCTTTCATTATATTTGAGAGAAAGCCTGAGTGCTGGCCATGAAGATCAATGATTGAAATGTTCACACATCAAGATGATCCTCAACAACTAAAATGAGTTTTTTTTCCACCGTGTATGTTATTTCAATGGATGTTATAGATACTGTCTCCCAGCAGTAGTGAAAAGGATAAAAGCTCTCATGGGAAGATCTTACTTACAGCTAATGGCAACCTTTGCTCAGTAATAACAGTCTCTCCTATACTGTGAAAGAGAGCCTGAGTAAATGTCGTGAGCTGCAATGTTTGAAAAAGCACTTTTCAATGCAGATGTTAAACAGGTACAAGCAAGAGTTTTTCTCCACACTGTGCTTTTCATATATACATATTAGAGATATTCTCTTCCTTGTGTAGTGAAAAGTTTAAGCCCTCTCATAGGAAGATGCTCCCTAACAGCTACTGGCCAACCAAGCTCAACGAGCACATTCTTTCGTCCATGTAAGAGAAAACCTGAATGAAAGACGTAAATTGCAACCTTGAAAAGGGACTTTTCAAGACCATCATAAACAGATAAAAAAAAGAGTTTTTCTTCACACTGTACTTTCATTGAATGAATGTTACAGATATGCTGTACCAGTTGTAGTGAAAAGTATAAAAGCTCTCGTTAGAGTATGTTCCCTACAGCTATTGGCAAGTTGAATTCAGCAGAAGTGCTCTTTCAATACATTGGATAGAAACCTGAGTGTAGACTATTAACAGGTTATGTGTGATATCAGTCATGTGTCCTTTGTGAGATTGCTCATTTATTTATGTGTGAAATCACACCCATTGTTATGAGTTACATCACATCAATAGGGTGACATCACTCCCACTGCTATCTGTGAGATCAGTGACATGTAAATTTTGACATCACTCCCATTGTGTGCATGTGATATCACACACAATGTTATGTGTGATGTGACACACTTGTTTATGAGTGACATCACAGTCCTTTGTGTGTACCAACATCCTCATTGTGTGTCACATCCCATCAACTGTGAGTGACATCAAGCTTAATTGTCATATGATATCAAACCACTATTATGTGTGGTGTCACTCACAGTATTATGTATGACATCACACCACTTGATTGTGACATCACTCTGATAGTGTGTTTGACATCACGCCAACAGAGTGTGACATTGCTCACATTTTGTGTGTGACATCATTCCAATCGTTATGTGTGACATCACACCCATTTTGGGACATCACACACTTTGAGCAGGATAAAGCTAGGTTAGCCTCTCACATCTCACAAATTGTGTTATCACTCCCGTTGTGTGAGGGCAGTCATATTGTCAACTTTGATATGACATCCACAGTTTTGTATGAAATCACTCCCATGTTTCTGTGAAGTCTCTCACAGTTTACTCTGACTTATATCCCTATTGTTTGTTTTATGTAACTCTCATTGTTATGTATGAATTCACACTCATTTTCCTTAGAGACACCACTCCAAATGTCCATGATATCCCCAGGTTGGTGTGTACTTTCACACACTTTGTGTGTCTGACCTCACTCAATGTCTGTCTGACATCACACCAATGATTTATGTGTGATAGTGTTCACATTTGTGTGTGAAAACACACTCATTGATATGTCTGACATCATTCACATTTTTGTGACATAATTCAAAATTTTATGTGTGACATCACACCTATTGTGTGTGTGACAACATTCACATATGTTGACATCACACCGATTGTGTGTGACATCACTCGAATTTACCATATGAAATGGCTATTGTTAAGTGTCATGTCACTCCCAATATTTTGTGTGATGTCACATTAATTCTCGAGGACATCACTCTATTAGTGTTGTGACATCACTCCCATGGTGTTCTGTGACTTCATTCATATATTTTGGGTGACATCTTTCTGTTATGTGTGATATCACGCCTGTTGTGTTGTAGGACATCAGACCAATAGTGTGACATCATTCCCACATATGTTTGGCGTCAGTCACATGTCCTTTGTGGTATTAATCACATGTTTATGTGTGACATCAGTCTTATTATGTGTGACATCACATCAATAGTGCGACATCACACCCGCTATGTATAAGTGACATGTCCCTTGTGACATAATTCACATTTTAAAGGGTGACATCACTCCCATTGTGTGCATATAATATCACTCCCACTATTTTGCGTGGCGTGACCACATGCTTCTTGGTGACATCACATCAATTGTTTGGGTGTGACAACACCCTCATTGTGTGTCACAACACAACATTTGTGTGAGACATTAACCTTAATTCCCGTATGATATACCAACCATTATTATGCGTGGTGTCACTCCCAGTATTATGTATGACATCACACCAATTGAGTGTGGCATCACTCTGATAGTGTTTGACATCATTCCAATGGAGTGTGACGTGGTTCACATTTTGTGTCTGACATCATTCCAATCGTTATATGGGACATCACACCCATTTTGGAACATCACACAACATGAGTGTGTTAACAATAGGATAGACGGTCACATCTCTCAAATTGTGTAATATCACTCCCATTGTGTGTGATGGCAGTCATATTCTTAACTGTGATGTGACACCTACTGTTATGTATGAAGTCATTTCCAGGTTTCTGTGAACTCTCTCACCTTTACTCTGATATATCGCACTGGTGTGTTTTGTGTAACTCTCATTGCTATGTGTGAATATTCACTCATTTTCCTTAGAGACACCACTCCTGTTGTCTGTGACATCACCAGGTTGATGTGAGCCTTCACACACATTGTGTGTCTGACATCACACCAATGGTGTACTTGTGACAGGGCTCACATTTGTGATTGAAATCATACCCAATGATATGTGTGACACCATTCACTTTTTTGTGGCATAAGACAAGACACTTTTTCATGTATGACATCACACCTATTATGAGCGTGACAACATTCACAGATGTTGACATCACATCAATTGCGTGTCACATGAATGCAATTTAGCATATGAAATCACTATTGTTATGTGTGATGTTACTACTAGTATTCTGTGTGACGTCACACTAATTCTTGAGGATATCACTCTACTACTGTTGTGCCCTCACTCTCATGGTGTTTCTGTGACTTCACTCATATATTTGGAGTGACATCTCTCTGTTTTTTGAGACAACATGCCTGTTGTTTTTATGACATCACACCAATAGTGTGACATCACTGACACACATGTGTGACATCAGTCACAAGTCCTCTGCTGTATTACTCACCTGTTTCTCTGTGACATCACTCACATTATGTGTGACATCATATGAATTGTGTGACAACACTCTCACTGCTATGTGTGACATCGTCATGTCCCTTTTGACACAACTCACCTTTTATAGTATGACATCAGTCCCATTGTGTGCATGGGATATCACACCCATTGTTATGCCTGACATGACACACACGGTTATGGGTGACATCACACCACTTGTGTGTGTGACAACAACCTCATCTTGTGTCACATCACATCAATTGTGTGTGACATCAACCTTAATTAGGATATGATATCCCAACTGTCGTTATGTTGGTGTAACTCCCAGTATTACATATGACATCACACCAATTGAGTGTGGCATCACTCTGATAGTGTGTTTCACATCACTCCAACGTCGTGCTTGCGACATCATTTACATTTTGTGTTTGACATCACTGCAACTGTTATGTGTGACATCACCCCCTTTTTTGGACATCACACACCTTGATTGTGGTAACACTAGGATAGCCAGTCACATCTCACATATTGTGTGATATCACTCCCATTGCATGTGACGGCAGTCATATTATTCAGTGTTATTTGACATCCGCTCTTTTTTTTTAAATTTTTTGTTTATTGCAGTAACATTGGTTTACAACATTGGAAAAATTTCAGGTGTACATCACTACACCTCCACTTCTGCAGAGATTACATCATGTTCACCACCAAAACACCAACTAAAACCCATCACCACACACATGTACCGAAACATCCTTTTCACCTTCCTCCCTCCCCCCCTACCCCCGGCAACCACCAATCCAATCTCTGTCCCTATGTGTTTGTTTATTGTTGTTATTATCTATTACTTAACAAAGGAAATCATATGTTATTTGACCTTCTCCCTCTGACTTATTTCACTTTGCATGATAATCTCAATGTCCATCCATGTTGTCACAAATGGCCGGATTACATCATTTCTTATGGCTGAGTAGTATTCCATTGTGTATATATACCACAGCTTCTTTATCCATTCGTCCCTTGATGGGCACTTAGGTTGCTTCCAAGTCTTGGCTATTGTGAATAATGCTGCAATGAACACAGGGGTGCATGTACTTTTAGAAATTGGTGTTTTCCAGTTCTTTGGATAAATACCCAACAGTGGAATAGCTGGATCATATGGTAGTTCTAACCTTGATATTTGAGGAATCTCCATACAGTTTTCCATAGAGGCTGCACCAGTTTGCGCTCCCACCAGCAGTGTATAAGAGTACCCTTCTCTCCACAGCCTCTCCAACACATGTCGTTTCCTGTCTTGTTAATTATAGTCATTCTGACAGACGTGAGGTGGTATCTCGTTTGTAGTTTTGATTTACATTTCCCTGGTAGTTAGTGATTTTGAACATCTTTTCATGTGTCTGATGGCCATCTGTATGTCTTCTTTGGAGAAATGTCTGTTCAGGTCTTTTGCCCATTTTTTAATTGGGTTGGTAGTTTTTTTGTTGTTGAGATGCATGAGTTCTTTATATATTTTGGAGATTAAGCCCTTATCAGATGTATGTTTTGCAAATATCTTCTCCCAATTTTTAGGTTGTCTTTTCGTTTTGTTGATGGCTTCCTTTGCTGTGCAGAAGTTTTTTAGTTTGATGTAGTCCCATTTGTTTATTTTTTCTATTGTTTCTCTAGCCCGGTCAGACATGGTGTTTGAAAAGATGTTGCTAAGACCGATGTCAAAGAGCGTACTGCCTATGTTTTCTGCTAGAAGTTTCACAGTTTCAGGTCTTACATTCAAGTCTTTAATCCATTTGGAGTTAATTTTTGTGTATGGGGTAAGGTAAGCGTCTACATTCATTTTTTTGCATGTGGCTGTTCAGTTTTCCCAACACCTTTTGTTGAAGAGACTTTCTTTTCCCCATTGTATGTTCTTGGCTCCTTTGTCAAAGATTAGCTGTCCATAGATGTGTGGGTTTATTTCTGTGCTTTCGATTCTATTCCATTGATCTGTGTGTCTGTTTTTGTGCCAGTACCATGCTGTTTTGTTTACTATAGCTTTGTAGTATATTTTGAAATCAGGGAGTGTGATACATCCAGCTTTGTTCTTTTTTCTCAGGATTCCTTTAGCTATTAGGGGTCTTTTGTTGTTCCACATAAATTTTAGGATTCTTTGCTCTATTTCTGTGAAAAATGTTGTTGGAACTTTGATAGGCTTTGCATTGAATCTATAGATTGCTTTAGGAACTATGGACATCTTAACTATGTTAAATCTTCCAATCCAAGAGCACGGAATATCTTTCCATTTCTTTGTGTCTTCTTCAATTTCTTTCAGGAATATTTTATAGTTTTCGGTGTACAGATCTTTCACCTCTTTGGTAAAGTTTATTCCTAGGTATTTTATTCTTTTTGTTGCAATTGTAAATGGGATGGTATTCTTAATTTCTCTTTCTGCTACTTCATTGTTAGTGTACAGAAATGCAACTGATTTTTGTGTGTTGATTTTGTATCCTGCAACTTTACCATATTCGTTTATTGCTTCTAAAAGTTTTCTGGTGGATTCTTTAGGGTTTTCTAGATATAAAATCATGTCATCTGCAAATAGTGACAGTTTCACTTCTTCCTTTCCAATTTGGATCCCTTTTATTTCTTTCTCTTGCCTGATTGCTCTGGCTAGGACTTCCAGTACTATGTTCAATAGGAGTGGTGACAGTGGGTATCCTTGTCTGGTTCTTGTTCTTAGAGAGATGGCTTTCAATTTTTCACCATTGAGGATGATATTAGCTGTGGGTTTGTCATATATGGTCTTTGTTATGTTGAGGTACTTTCCTTCTATACCCATTTTATTCAGAGATTTTATCACAAATGGATGCTGTATCTTGTCAAATGCTTTCTCTGCATTTATTGAGATGATCATGTGATTTTTATTCTTCATTTTATTAACGTGGTGTATTACGTTGATTGATTTGCGAATGTTAAACCATCCCTGCATACCTGGAATAAATCCCACTTGATCATGGTGTATAATCTTTTTAACGTATTGTTGTATGTGATTTGCTAGTATTTTGTTGAGGATTTTTGCATCGATGTTTATCAGTGATATTGGCCTGTAATTTTATTTTTTTGTGTTGTCCTTGTCTGGTTTTGGTATCAACGTAGTGTCAGCTTCGTAAAATGAGTTAGGAAGCTTCCACCCGTCCTCAATTTTTTGGAAGAGTTTGGGAAGGATAGGTATTAAGTCTTCTTTGAATGTTTGGTAGAATTCACCAGGGAAGCCATCTGGTCCTGGACTTTTATTTTTGGGGAGGTTTTTGATTACTGTTTCGATCTCCTTACTGGTGATTGGTCTATTCAAATTCTCTACTTCTTCTTGTTCCAGTTTTGGAAGGTTGTATGATTCTAAGAATTTATCCATTTCTTCCAGATTGTCGGATTGGTTGGCATATAGCTTTTCATAGTATTCTCTTATAATCTTTTGTATTTCTGAGGTGTCTGTTGTAACCTCTCCTCTTTCATTTCTGATTTTACTTATTTGTGCCTTCTCTCTTTTTTTCTTGGTGAGTCTAGCTAAAGGTTTGTCAATTTTGTTGATCTTTTCAAAGAACAAGCTCTTGGTTTTATTAATTTTTTCGGTCTCTATTTCATTTATTTCTGCTCTGATTTTTATTATTTCCCTTCTTCTACTGATTTTGGGCTTTGTTTGTTCTTCTTTTTCCAGTTCCTTCAGGTGCATTGTTAGATTGTTTATTTGGTATTTTTCTTGTTTGTTGAGATAGGCCTGTATCGCTATAAACTTCCCTCTTAGAACCGCTTTTGCTGTATCCCATAAATTCTGGCATGTAGTATTTTCATTTTCATTTGTCTCCATGTATTTTTTGATTTCTTCTTTGATTTCTTCGTTCACCCAGTCATTGATCAGTAGCATTTTGTTTAATCTCCACGTATTTGTGGTTTTTCTGATTTTCTTCCTACAGTTTATTTCTCGTTTCATACCCTTGTGGTCAGAAAAGATGGTTGGTATTATTTCAATCTTTTTAAATTTATGGAGACTTGTTTTGTGGCCTAATATGTGATCAATCCTGGAGAATGTTCCATGTGCATTTGAAAAGAACGTGTATTCTTCAGTTTTTGGATGGAATGCTCTGTATATATCTACTAGGTCCATCTGTTCTAGTGTGTCGTTTAGGGCCAAAGTTTCCTTATTGATCTTCTGTTTGGATGATCTATCCGTTGGTGTAAGTGGAGTGTTAAAGTCCCCTACTATTATTGTGTTACTGTCTATTTCTCTTTTTATGTCTGGTAATAATCGCTTTATATATTTAGGTGCACCTACATTGGGTGCGTAGATATTTACATGTGTTATATCCTCTTGTTGGAGTGTTCCCTTGATCATTATGTAATGCCCTTCTTTGTCTCTTTTTACAGTTTTTGTTTTAAAGTCTATTTTATCTGATATGAGTACTGCTACCCCAGCTTTCTTTTCATTGCCATTTGTGTGGAGTATCTTTTTCCATCCCTTCACTTTCAGTTTGTGAGTGTCTTTAGGTCTGAAGTGTGTCTCTTGTATGCAGCATATATATGGGTCTTGTTTTTTTATCCAGTCAGCCACCCTATGTCTTTTAATTGGAGCATTTAGTCCATTGACATTTAAAGTCGTTATTTATAAGTATGTACTTACTACCATTTTTTAAGTTTTTTTTTCTCAATGTTTTAGTAGTCCTTCTCTATTCCTTTCTTCTTCTATACAGAATTGATGGTCACTTATTTTGGCCTCTGTCTGAAAGCTGTACTCTTTAACTCCCCTCATCCCTCCTTTTATGTTTTTGATATCATATCTAACCTCTTTTTTGTGCTTTTGTATCCATTACCCTCTTATCATGGAAATAGATAATTTTTCTTATTTGTGGTCTTCTCTTTTCCCCTTAAATCTGTCCCTTTAACATTTCTTGTAGCACTGGTTTCTTGGTGACAAACTCCTTTAATTTTTGCTTGCCTGGGAAATTTTTGATCTCTCCTTCCATTTTGAATGATAAACTTGCTGGGTAGAGTATTCTTGGCTGTAAGTTTTTTCCTTTTAGCACTTTGAATATATCGTGCCGTTCTCTTCTAGCCTGTAAGGTTTCTGCTGAGTAGTCAGCTGATAGCCTTATAGGATTTCCTTTGTAAGTAACGACATTCTCTTGCGGCTTTTAGGATTCTCTCTTTATCTTTCATTCTGGACATTTTGATTATGATGTATCTTGGTGTGGGCCTCTTTGGGTTTATCTTGTTTGGGGCTCTCTGTGATTCCTGTACCTGGATGTCTGTTTCCTTCCTTAGGTTAGGGAAGTTTTCATCTATTATTTCTTGAAATAGATTCTCTGCCCCCTTGTCTCGCTCTACTCCTTCCAAGACACCTATAACACGGAATTTAGTGTGCTTGATGTTGTCCCAGAGGTCCCTTAGACTGTCCTCACTCTTTTTAATTCTTTTCTCTTTTACTTGTTCACCTTGGGTAATTTCTTCTAGTCTTTCATCCAGCTCACAGATCCATTCTTCTGTATTCTCTACTCTGCTTTTGAGTCCCTCTAATGAATTTTTCATTTCCAGTATTGTATTCTTCATTTCTGATTGGTTCTTTTTTATATCTTCCATTTCTTTGTTGACATTCTCACTGAGTTCATCTATTCTTCTCCCCAGATCAGTGAGCATCCTTAACACTCTTAATTTGAACTCTCTGTCTGGTAGGTTGCTCATTTCTGTTTTACTTAATTCCTTATCTGGGGTTTTGTCCTGTTCCCTTACTTGGAATGTATTCTTTTGCCTCCTCATTTTGCCTCTTTCCCTATGCTTGCGTCTACATATTAGGTATGTCAGCTACGTCTCCTGTTCTTGGATAGGTGACCTTATGTAAGTGATGGCTTAGGAGACCTGCCTTGTGCTTACCTCAGTTCTCAATGTTCCAGGGGTCACCACTATGTGGGCTATGCGTGTCCTTCTGTTGTGGCCTGTTTGCTCTCCCTGTAGTCACCCAGGGAGGCCAAGTTATGCTCCTGGCCAGCTGTTGTAATGCTGAGCTGCTTGTAGTTGTTGTGGGCCCTTCAGTCTCTTTATGAGGTGTGGGGAGCCCCAGCACAGTTGGCTGCAAGTTCTAATACCACATTTGTGTTGCAGTATATCTTTTAAGTGAGTACGCCCCCAGCATGGCAGATTTTTAGGCTCAGGGCCTTACATTTGCTGTAAGCCTCTAGCCTGTTAGGTCTCTTGTCAGCTCTCTGAGGATTGCAGCTGTGTGGGGCTGGTCTCAGGCACAGGATCACCCAATTGCTTCAGGTTTTGGAAGGTGGGGCAAACCACCATGGGGGTCTTTGAGAAGCACAAGTCTTCTGCAACTGACAAGCTCTGCTGCCCACAGGTCCACACACACAGTCAACACAGTCCTGCCCCGTGTGCGCACCCCGACCTCCCCAAGCAGACCCGGTCTCTCCACGGCAGGAGCCCCACACACTCCACAACTGCCCCACACTCTCCACTGGCTCCTTGTGCACACCCTGCCCCCTTAAAGTCGGCTCAGTTGCCAGGCTGCAGAGAATCCAGTCACCAATCTATGCAGGCCCACAAGTTGCCTGAGGGCTTGTTGTTGGGTGGGACCAGTCTCTAGGGTGGGCTGCCTGCCCTGGGTGAGCTGGATTAAATCGGTGCTCTAGCACGTGGGGCTGACCCTGGGCTAGCAGGTCCCAGGGAGTACTCCAATTGCATCTGTGTCAGCACGCCCACACCAGGCCACAACAATGGCCGCCGCCAATGTCCCAGTCTCTGGAGAGGTCTCACCCCTCACCGAGATGCACTCAGGGCCTATTAGGTGAGTCTCTTTTCACCACAGCACTGTGCACTTTTCTTTCTGGTGATTTTAGGATGCTTTCTGAAATGGGTGAGTTGGCGCATGGGCCTTTTAAGAGCCGGTTTTAGTTTCTTTGTGAACCGGGTTTTCTGGGGGTGCTCCCCAAGGTTTTAGTAGCAAGCACCTTCAGATATTATGCCGCTGGTCTCGATTGTGCTGGGTCAGGATTACAATTAGATTTAGTGCTAGGTTTAGGTCTAGGGCTACTGTTATTTCTAGACTTAGAGTTAGGGCTAGTGTTAGGTCTAGAGCTAAGGTTAGGCCCTGTGTTCTGGCTAGGGTTACAGTTATGGTTACGGCTTGGTCTAGGTCTAGGTCTAGCATTAGGGCTAGGGTTAGAGTTAGGTTGAGGGCTTTGGTTAATGTTAAGTTTATGTTTAGTGTTAGTCCTAGTGTTGGGGTCAAGGTTAGGGTTCTTGTTAGTGTTTAGGTTCAAGTTTATGTTCGGGTAAGGGTTTGGGTTCGTGTTTGGTTTCTGATTCAGTGAGGTTTAGGGTTAGGCTTATAAGTTAGGGTCAGTTTTAGGGTTAGAGTGAGGGTTAAAGTTAGGATTAGGATTAAGTCTGTGCTATGGTTAGGGTTAGGTTACAGATTAGGGTTAGGATTAGCATTACGTTAGTGATAGCGCTAGGGTTAGGGTTAGGTTTATGGATAGGATTTGGGTTAGCGTTAGGATTAATACTCCGTTTAGGGTTAGGGTTACACATAGTGGTAGGTGTTGGTTTTGGGCTACAGTTCGGTTTAGTGTTAGTGTTATGGTTAGGGCTAGATTGAGCATTACTGTTAGTGCCATGGTTCGGGTTAGGGCTAGGGTTAGGGTTAGAGTTAAGTCTAGGTTTAGCGTTATGGTTAGGGATATGGCTAAGATCATGGTTCCGTTTAGGGTCATAGTTTGTGTTAGACTTAGTGGCAGGGGTACTGTTAGGTTTAGGGTTAAAGATTGGGTTATTGGTTGGGAATGGGAGAGATCAGTTTAGGGTCATGGTTAGGGTAAGGATTAGCATTAGTTTTGTGGCTCCAGTTAGGGATAAGTTTAGTGTTAGAGTTAGGGTTAGTGCCAGTGATCGGGTTAGGACTGGGGTTAGACTTAGGGCTAAGGATAGGTCTGTGGTTAGGGTTAGTGTTAGGGCTAGTGTAAGGGTCCGGTCTAGGGCTGGGTTAGAATTAGGTCTATGACAAGTGGTAAGGTTAACATTACACTTAAGGTTAGGGTTTGGCATAGGGCTATGTTTAGGTTTAGGGTTGTTTGAGGCTTAGGTTTGGGATATGGGTAGCGCTTTTGGTTGTGGTTGGGGATAGGATTATTGTTAGGACTTGGGGTTGGGTTAGGAACAGAGTTCTGGTTAGTCTTAGGGCTCGGCTTAGGGCTAGGGCTAGGGCTAGGGCTAGGGTTAGGGTTACGTTTGGGGTAGGTTTAGTGTTTGGGTGAGGGTCAGGTGTATGGTTAGCGTTAGGATTAGGTTTTGGGAAAGGCTTAGGTTTAGGTCTAGGGTTAGTGCTAAGTTTAGGTTTAGGGTTAGAGTTCGGTTAGGTTTATGGCTATGGTTAGTGCTAGGTTGCTGGTAGGGCTAGGGCTGCGGCTGGCTTTAGGCTTATGGCTATGGCTTGGATTAGGGTTAGTGTTAGGGTTAATGTTGTGTGCATTAGAGTTTGGGTTATGGGTAGGGTCAGGGTTAACTTTAGGGTTATGTGTAAGGTTAGGTTTGTATTTAGGGTAAGCGTGGGGCTGGCCCCATGGCTTAGCAGTTAAGTGCGCAGGATCCGCTGTTGGCGACCCAGCTTTGGATCCCAGGTGCACACCGACACACCGCATCTCCAGCCATGCTGACGCCGCATCCCATATACAGGAACTAGAAGGATGTGCAGCTATAACATACAATTATCTACTGAGGCTTTGGGGGAAAAAAATAGGGTAAGCGTTAAAGTGACGGGTAGGAGTAGCGGTAGAGTTAGGGGTAAGTTTAGAGTTGGGTTAGAGTGAGGGTTATGGTTGGGGTAGTGTTAGGTTTTGATTTAGGGCTACTGTTAGTGTTAGCATTAAGGTTAGGGCTAGGGCTAGGGTTCGGGCTAGAGTTAGGCTTAGGGTTAGGGTTGGCGTTAGTGTTAAGGCTAGTGTTAGGCATAGGGTTAGGGGTAGGGTTAAGGTTAGCACTAGGTCTAGGGCTAAGGCTAGTGTTAGTGTTAGTTCTAGGGCTAGGTCTAGGGTTACTGTTAGGGTTAGAGTATGGGTTAGGGCTAGGCATATGGTTATGGTGAGGGTTATGGTAAGGCTATGTTTAAGGTTAGGGTTCGGTTTAGAGCTATATTTATGTCCGTGGTTTGGTTAGGGTTAGGACTAGGGCTTGTGTTGGAGTTAGGGCTAGGGCTATCATTAGGTCATGGTTATCATTAGGGTTAGGGCTACTGTTGGGTTAGAGTTAGGGTTAGGGTTGTGGTTAGGGTCAGGTCTACGGCTAGGGTAGAAGTTAAGCCAATGGCTAGGGTTATGGTTAGGTTTATGGTTACGGTTATGGTTAGTGGTAGGTCTCGGGTTAGGCTCAGGTCTCTGTCCAGTGTTTGGGTTAGCCCTAGGTCTATGTCTAGGTTTAGAGTCAGGGTTAGGTTTAGGGTTAGGACTAGAGCTATGTTTAGGTTTACGTTTAGGGGAGGGGTTAGAGTTACAACTAGGTTTAGGATAGGGTTAGAGTTAAGGTTAGTGTTAGGGTTCGATCTGTGGTTACGGCTAAGGTTATGGGTGTGTTAGGTTTAGATTTAGTGCTAGATTTACGGGGAGGTCTAGCGTTAGGGTTACTGTTAGGACAAGGGTTAGGGTTAGGGCTAGGTTTAGGCCTTGGATTAGCCTTAAGTTTAACCTTAGGTTTTGGGTTAGGTTTATAGCTACAGTTAGGGTTAAGTCTAGAGTTAGTGCTACAGTCAGGGTTAGGGCTAGGGCTGGTCTTCGGTTTAGGGTTAGGGCTAGAGTTCGGATTACAGTCGGGTTAGGGTTAGTTTTGGGCTAGGGTTAGGACTAGAGCTAAATCTAGGGCTATCATTAGGGTTACGACTAAGTTAGGGATAGTGTTAAGGCTAGGGCTATGTTTAGGATAAAGGCTAGGGTTAGGATTAATGTTATGGTTATGGTTAGGGATTGTTTAGGTTTTCAGTTAAAAGTAGGGCTAGAGGTAGCGTAAGGGTTAGGTTAGGATTAAGGCTAGTGTAGTGGTAAGTGTTGGGTTAGGGTTAGAGTTAGAGGAGTGGTAGGCTTAAGGGTAGGGTGAGGGTTGGGTTAGGGTTAGCTTTACGATGAGTGTTAGGGCTGGTGGTAGCATGAGAGTTAGCGTTAAGGCTAGAGTGAGGGTTAGGGCTAGGATTATGCTGAGGGCTAGGGTTGGGCCTAGCATTAGGAGTAGGATTAAGAGTAGGGCTAGGATTAGGGTTATGGTTAGCATTATGGGTAGGGGCAATTTTAGGGCTACAGCTAGGGTTAATGGTAGGTTAGGGTTACATTTAAGGTTAGGGTTTGGGTTAGGTATAGGCTTAGGTTTAGAGTCAGGTTTAGGGCTAATATCATGGTTAAAAGTAAGATTAGGACTAGGGTTAGGGTTAGGGTTTTGACATGGGCTAGTGTTAGCATTAAGGTTAGGGCTAGGATTAGGGCAGAGTTAACATTAGGGTTAGGTTTAGTGTTGGGTGATGGTTAGTGTTGTGTGATGGTTAGTGTTAGCGTTAGGGTCACCTCTAGGCTAGGGTTGGGGTTAGGCCTAGAGCTAGAGTTAGACTTAGGATTAATTTTAGGTTTAGGGTTAGTCCTAGAGCTAGGGTTAGGTTTACTTTTAGTGGTAGAGTTAGTATTAGAGGTAAGTTTAGTTTAGGGGCAGGGCTAGGGCACTTGCTGGGGCTCAGTTTTTGTTAGGGATAGACTTACGTTTAGTGTGTGGGATCAAACTAAGGTTAGGGCTGTGGCTTAGACTGGGGTAAGTGTTAGGGTCAAGGTTAGCCTAGGGCTGAGTTAGAGTTAGGGTTAATGTTAGGCTTATGGGAATGGGTAGGGTTGGAGTTAGAGATGGTTTAAGGTTATGTTTAGAGGTAGTTTTAGGGTTAGTGTTAGTGATAGGGCTAGTGTTAGGGTTATGGTTAGAGCCAGGACTATGGACACGGTTAGGGTTAACGTTAGTGCTAGGACTAGATCTAGATTTATTATTAGGGCTAGAGTTAGGGTTAGAGCTAGGGTTAGTGTTAGAGTTTGAGTTATGGATAGGGCTAGGGCTAAGTTTAGGGTCAGATTTAGGGCTAGGATTTGTGTTGGGTTAGGGCTAGCGTTGAGGGTTAGGCTTAGGGATATGGTTAGAGTTAGAGTCAGGTGTAAGGGTAGAGTTTGGCATAGGGTAGTGTTAGGGTTTCTGTTATGGTTAGGACTAGTGTTAGGCTTAAAGGTAGGGCTAGGTCTAGGGCTAGATTTAGGGTTAGTGTTAGGGTTAGTGTTAGGTCTAACACTAACGTGAGGGTAGGGCTAGGGCTAGAATTAAGTTAAGATTAGGAGTTATGGTAGGGTAAGGATTTGCTTTATGGTTAAGTGTAGTGCAGGGTCACGGTTACGGCTAGGTTTAGGGTTAAGGGTAGGCTTTGTGTTAGGGGTATGGGGATGGGTTTATAGTGGGTAATGGGGATGGCTTTTTAGTGTTTGGTTTGGTTCAGGGTTAGCATTAGTGTTTGTGCTAAGGTTATGGATAGTGTTAATGTTAGGGTTAATGTTAGGGCCATGGCTATGGTTAAGTATAGGTCTAGATTTATGGCTAGGGCTAGGCCTGAGTTTAGGGTTAGGACTAGGACTATGGTTAATTTCATGTGTATGGCTGGGTTAGTGTTAGGTCTAGGGTAATGTTTAACGTTAACGTTACAGATGAGGTTAGTGTTAGGGTTAGAGTTACAGCTAGGGTTATGGTTACTGTGAGCGATAGTGTTAAGGTTAGTGTTAGGTTTAGGGTTGGGGTTGGGTTGGGGTTGGGTTAGTGTGAGAGTTAGGGCTCAGGGTGGCGATGGAGTGTTAGTACAATGGTTAGGGTAGGACTATGGTTAGTGTTAGGTTAGTGTTAAGTTTAGGGCTAGGGTTAGTTCTAGGTCAGGTTTAGGGCTAGGGCTGTTGTTGGTTTTATGTTTAGGGCTATGGCTAGGATTAAGGTTGGGGTATGAATGGGTTAGGGTTTACGTTATGGGTAACGTTAGGGGTAGAGCTGGGTTAGAGTTCGCGTTAGGTTTAGGGGTAGGGGTAGGGGTAGGGGTGGGGTTAGGGGTCGGTTTGTGTTATGGTTAGGTTTAGAGTTAATAGTAGGTATAGGTGCAGGACTTGTATTAGTGTTAGGGTAAGGTTTATGGTTAAGGTTAGGTTTGGTACAGAGTTAATGTTAGTTTTATTGTTAACGTTAGGGTTATGTTTGGGGTTAAGCTTGCGTTAGGACTAGGTTTAAGCTTAGGGTTGGGGTATGGTTTGGATTAGGATTAGGGGAGGTGTGCAGGTGTAGGGGTAGAGTTAGGCCTAGGGTTAAGGTTTGTCTTAGTGCTAGAACTGGGGTTAGGGTTAGTGTTAGGCTTGGCTTAAGGTTAGGTTTAGCAGAGTGGTACGTGTAGGGATAGTGTTAGGGTTAGTGTTAGCATTATGGTTAGGGGTAAGTTTAGGGCTAGGGCTAGGTTTAGAGTTAGGGCTAGGGCTATAGTTAGGATTACGGCTAGTGTTAGGAATAGTGTTATTATTAGGGATGGAGTTGGGGTTAAGTTTGGGTTAGGGTTAGCTTTAGTTTTATGGTTAGTGTTAGAGTTGGGGTTAGAGTTGCATTAGAGTTTGGCCTATGGTTATGGAGGGGCTAGGGTTTCGGTTAGGGTTATGATTAGGGGAGGAATAGGTGTAGGGATAGGTTTAGAGTTAGTGTTCGTGTTAAGGCCAGTGGTTGTTGTAGGAATTGGGTTAGGGTTAGTTTTAGAGTTAGGGTTTGATTTAGGTTTACGGCTAGTGTTAGAGTTGGCATTAGGGTCTAGAGCCACGGTTAGGGTTAAGGGTAGTTTATGGTTAGGGGTAGGTCTGGGGTACAATTAGGGTTAGCGTTTGGCTTTGTCTTAGGTTTAGGGTTAGGGTTAAGGCTGGGTCTATTGCTGGTTCTAGGGTTAAGGCTAGGGTTAGGGTTAGGGTTAGTGCTAGGTTTAGGGCAAGGGTTTGGGTTAGGGCTAATGCTAGGATTAGTGTTGGGGTTTGGTTTGTGGTTGGGTTAAAGCGTTAATGTTAGTGTTCAGGGTAGTATTAGGGGTAGGCATAGGGTTAGGGTTAGGGTTAGTGTTAGCGTTAGGGTTAGCGTTAGACTTAGGGGTAGGGGTTATCTAAGATTTAGGGTTATGGTTACAGTTAGGCATAGGGTTAGGGTTAGGTGTAGTGGTAGGTTTAGGGTTATGATTATTCTTAAGATTAGTGTTAGTGTTATCACTAGGGATTGGGTTATTTTTAGGCTTAAGGTTAGGGTTACAGTTAGGTTTGGGTTTAGGGTTGGGTTAGTGTTAGGGTTCGTGTTACCTTAAGTCTTAGGGTCTGGGTAAATAGTGTTTCAGGGATAGAGGTAGGGTTACAATTAAGGTTAGGGGTAGTGATACGGTTAGCTGTGGGAATTACATTAGCGTTACTATTACGGCCAGGGCTAGAGTTAGGTCTATGGTTAAGTTTATGGCTAGGGCTTGGTCTAGGGCTTAGACTAGGGTTAGGTTCAGTTTTACTGTTAGGTTTAGTGTCAGATTCAGGACTAAGCATAGGGCTGCGTTTAGTGTTAGTGTTCGGGGTTGGGCTAAGTTTTAGGACCAGTTTTAGGGTTAGGGTTACAGTTAGAGTTAGGTCTAGGGCTGGGGCTTGTGTTAGGATTATGGATAACATTAGGGTTAGTGTTAAGGCTAGGGATAGTGTTAGGGGTCAGGTGAGGACAATGATTAGGGTTAGGGCTGGGGCTGGGTTTAGGGCTAAGGTTAGTTCAAGACTTGGTTCAAGGTTAGTGTTAGGGTTATGGTTAGAAGTAGATTTAGGTTTAGGGTAAGGATTATGGTTAGGGTTCGGGTTAGGGCTAGGGTTGTGTTAGTGTTAGGGTTATTGTTAGGATTAGAGTTAAATTTAGTGTTAGCCTTAGTGTTTAGAGTTAGTGTACTAGAGTTAGCATAGTGTTAGTGTTATGATTAAGGTTTGGGCAAGAGCTAGGTTTAGACATAGAGTTAGGGTTATGGCTAGTGTAAGGTCTGGGTTTAGGGCTAGGGCTAGGATTAGTTTCAGCTGTAGGTTGGGTTAGGGCTAGATCTAGGGCAAGGGTTAGGGTTAGGGTTACAGTTAGGGTTAGGTTTATGGCTAGAGCTAGTGCCAGGGTTAGGGTTATGTCTAGGACTAGGGTTGGTGTTAGGGATAGGGCTAGGCTTAGGCTTAGTGCTAATTGTTGAATTATTGTTATTGTTACTGTTAGTGTTTGGGTTGGTGTTGTGTTGCGCTAAGTGTCAGGTATAGGGTTAGTAGTAGGCCTAGGTTGAGTGTAGGGGAAATTGTAGGTTTAGATTTAGGGTTAGGGTTAGGTACAAGGTTATGTCTAGGGCTATGGTTAGGGTTAGGGTTAGGTTTAGGTCTATGATGAGAATTAGGCTTAACGTTCGGATTAATGTTAACATTAGTTTTAGGGCTAGGGTTGGAGTTTGTATCATGAACCCTAACCCAACTTTAACTCTAACCCTAAACCTACCCCAAGCCCTAAAACTCCCCCTAGCCTTAACCCTAATCATATGCTTACCCCTAACACTCACTGTAACTGTAACCCTAAGCCAACTCTAACCCTAACTTAAAACCTAGTCCTAGCCCTAGCCCTAACAGTAACCCTAACGCTAGCATAACCCTAACTCTAACCCTAGTCTTAACCCAAACTAAAACCGTACGCCTATTCCTACACTTTCCATTGTCCCACCCTAAGGCACACACAACACTAAGGTCAGACCTAACCCTAATCATACACCTAGCTCTAACTTCAAAACCTGCCCCTTCCCTAACCATAAAAATAAATCTAGTGATTAACCTAAAAAGAAACCTAACCCTAAATGTAATAACTAAACTTAGCCCTAAGCTCGGCCTTAATGATAACTCTTGCCATAACACAAACCCTGTCACTACACCTACTCCTAACTCTCACCCTAACCCTACATGTAATCCAACCCTAACCTTATCCCTTGCCCTTGCTGTAGCCCTAAACCAGTCCTAACACAAACACTAACCCTATTCCTAATCCTAACCCTACTGCTAAACCTAACCTTAATGGAAACACAAACCACATCATCTAACTCTAAGAATAACCATAACACTAATCCTAGCCCTAGCCCTAAACATAACCCAGCCCAGGCCCTAACCCTCACCCTAACCTGCCCCTAACCCTAAAGCTAGTCCTAACCCTAACCTGAACCCTACCACTAATCCTAACCCTAACCTGAACCTGAAACCTAACCCTAATCTGAACAATAACTCTAAGACTAAACATAACTCTAACACTAACCTGAACCCTAACAGTAAACCTAATCCAACCCAAGCCTAACCTCAAACCTAGCCCTAAGCATAAGCCGAACCCTAACCCAAACCCTAAACCGGGCCCCAAATTTAACCCTAACGCGAAGCTTAATCCGACACTAAACCTAAACCTAAACTTATCCCGACCTGAAACCTAAACTTGACCCTAATCCAAAGGCAAACCTCAAAATAAGGCTAAGCCTAAACTTCACAATAACCCTAATACTAAACCTAACATGAACATGAATCGGAACCCTAACCTAAACAGAAATCTAACCCTAAACCGACCCAGAACCAAACCCTACACATAAAACTAACCCTAACCCTAAGGTGAACACTAAACCTAACCCGAACCCGAACCAGAACCCGAATCCAAACCCTAATCTTAACTCAAATGCTAACCCAAACCCTAACAATAAACCTAACCTGACACCGACACCAAACACTAACCATAACCTTAATCCAAACAGTAACCTCACCCTAAACCTTAACATAACCCTAGCGGTAACCCTAATCCTAACCGTCCCAACAAAGCAAAACATAACCCTAACCCTAACCAGAAAATGAATTCGAACCCTAGCCGTAACCCTTACCCGAAAACAACCCTGACCTTAAACCTAAACCTAAAATTAACATGAAAATTAACCCTAACCCTATCAGCAAACCTAGCCCGAAATGTAACCCTAACCCTAAACCTAATCTTAGCGCGACTCTAACCCTAAGCCTAACCCTAACTCGAACACTAGCGCTAACACTAAAACTAAACATTACCCTAACCCAAACCCTACTGCTAACCCTAACCTTAACCTGAACTTTAAACATAATTCTAACCCTAATGCTAACCCTAACCCTAATCCAAACCCAACACTAACCCTAACCCTAACCCTAACCCTAGACCTAAATCCAACCCTAACCCTAATCGGAAACCAAAACTTAAACCTAACCCTAACCCTCACCCGAACCCAACCCAAAGCCTAACCCTAACCCTAGCCCTAACCCTAACCTTAAGCCTAACAAGAAACCTAATGCTAAAGCTAAGACTTTTTCGAACCGAAACCTAATAATAACCCTAATCCGAATACTAACCCTAACCTCAGCCTAACCCAAAGCCTAACACTAACGTGAAGGCTAACCTGAACCCTAACACTAACAAGAACCCTAACCCGAACCCGAAACCTAACACTAACCCGAAGACTAACCCAACCACAACCCTAAGTCTAAACCGATATCAAAACCAAGCCCTGACCCTGACATTAACCCGGAAACTAACACTAACACTACACCTAACCATAACCCTAAATCTAACTTGAACCCTAACACTAACCCCAACGCTAAACTGAACCTGACCACTGACCCTAACCCTAAGCATAACCCTAAACTCTAACACTAACCCTACACGTAAAACAAACCTGTACCAAACCCAAACCCTAACCCTAACCAGAACCATAACCCTAATGCTAACTATAACCCTAACCCCAAAAGTAACAGAAACCCTAACCCTTACACTAACCAGATGATAATGCTATGCTAACTGAACCCTAACCCTAACCTGAAATCTAACCCAAACCTGGCAACCAACCATAACACTAACCTAAACTCAAACATACTATTAAACAGAATCATAACCCTATCCCTAACAAGAACCATAAACCTAACCCTAACCAAAAACATATACCTAAATGTAAATCTAACACTAACCCGAAAACGAAACCTAACCCTAAAACTGACAGTAAACGGAAACCAAACATAACAGTAACGTAAGACTAAGAGTACCCCAGGAAATGGCTCTGGGGAGAAAAACATGACGAAGGGCACGTGTGAGGCCTTATGTCTGAGTACAAAGGTGCCAGGCAGAGGGCAAGAGGATGGCTGGCTCGGGTCGCTGGCTTTCTCCAAAGGAGGCTGGACAACCAGCCGAACATGCTACCTGGGCCAGGCCACTTCCAAGGGGACAAGTTCCTGAAGACATGGCCCTGGGGACGGCCAACAAGTCTCCTGGGGGTTGTGCTGGGCCACGTCAGAGGAGGAAGCAGCCAGGCAACTGGTGTGCCAGAGGTGACATCAGGCGGCCTCCCACACCCAGGTCCCTGTCCTGCCCAGGCCTCCCAAGGGAGGACGATGGTCATGGCAGTGGCGAGTGGGGTGGGGTTGCCGTCTAGCCTGTCCCGGGATGACCAGGGAGAGGGCGCCTGGAGATGGGCTGCCCCTGGCCAGGTCTGAGGGACCGACCCAGCTTGGGGCAGTCCAGGCCAGAGAGAGAATCCACCTCTGCCCTTCCCCTGCAGGATCTTAGGGCTGGCCAAATCCTTAACAAGACAGATTGTCTGGAGAAAATCAGACCCAGTTGAAGAACATGTGTCCATGGGAGAAACACGGGAAACTGAGTCTCTCCACACAATGGCAGAGATTCTCATCTTGCATACTCTCCTGAGCTAATGACAAATGTGGATGTCGTGGGTGGGCCTATGGGAAGGGAGAGGGGAGGAAGATGATTGTCATGCCAAGGGACATGTAAAGGCTTGTCTGAACCATTTCCCCTGCACTGGGGTCAGGTCCGGAAGGGCCGGCACAGAGCTGACCAGGAACCGGCCTCTCTGTGGTGTGGCTGGCCCCAGGGGGGCCATGGGGGTGGTGGGTGGAAGTGGGATGGCGTGTGAGTTGGCACCAGCCAGCGGTGGAGGCAGCGACTCAGAGGTCAGGGGTTTCTTTCTCACTCCCTCTCTTCTCTCTCTGTCTCTCTCTCTCTGTCTCTCTCTCTCCCCCTCGGGGACCTGAGGAGAGTAAGGTGTTGCGCCCTGCCCACCTCGCCTACCTCTCCCATTGTGCCATCTTTCTCTGACCACTCCAGGAGCCCTGCGGGCTTGGGTTCAACCCCCCACACCCCCGCACAGGCCAAGGGCGCATGCGCAACCGCAGGGGCCTAAGGCTGGCCTCGGGAGTCCTCAGTGAAGGACCTGGCTTCCCGCCAGGCTCTGACAAGCTGGCACCACCCAGCTGAAGTTGTTCCATCGCTGCCCTTCTGGACTTGGCCTCAGCTGCTGTCTCCCTCCCCTCTCCCACTCCCACTCAGCTTCAAGGCCGCTTCCCTTGGAAGCATTGCTCTGGCCCTGATGGCCACAGGCATACTGGGCTTCAAGCTCAAGGCTCTGCCTGGGCCAGCTACTTCGTCCAGGGGCTCATTTCTTCCTGGAAAGACAAAGCCATGGCCTCACCCCACGCCTGCACTTTGCGTCTGCAGCTAGGTCAGGTGTAGGAAAGACTCTGTGGAGTCAGAAGGACCGAGACAGGCAGATGGCACTGCAGGGCTAGGGAGCCAGCGCCAAACTGGGCAAGCCCTTCCGGCCACAGGTCCCACCCTCCTCCCTGGAGTCAGGAGGGCCTGGCCTTCATACTGCCCAGGCCATGGCTCTGGGGAGAAATCCGCCATGGAGGGCACGCGTGAGGCCCTCTTCCTGTGGTCGCAGTTGTCACGTGCAGGGCCACTGCAAGCCTGGCTCAGCTTGCCTGCTTTCTCCAAAGGAGGCTGGCCAGCCAGCCGAACCTGGCACCTGGGCCAGGCCCCTTCCAAGGGGATGAGTTCCGGATGACACAGCCCTGGGGATGGCTGCCAAGTCTCCTGGGACGTGTGCTGGGCCCCCGTCAGAGGAGGAAGTAGCCTGGCAAGTGGTGTGCCAGACTTGAGATCTGGAGGCCTCCCACACCCGGGTCCCTGTCCTGCCCAGGCCTCCCAAGGGAGGACGATGGTCGTGGCAGTGGCGAGTGGGCTGGTGCTGTCACCGAGCCTGCCTTGGATGCCCTGGGAGAGGGCGCCGGGGCATGGGCTGCCCCTGGCCAGGTCTGAGGGACCGACCCAGCTCTTGGCTGTCGGGTGCAGAGAGAGAATCCCTCTCCGCCCTTTCCCTTTAGGTTCTGATGGCTGGCCAAATCCTTAACAAAATAGGTTGGGTGGAGAAAATCAGACCCAGCTGAAGAACATGTGTCCATGGGAGAAACCCGGGAAACTGAGTTTCTCCACACAAGGCAGAGATTCTCATCTTGCATCCTCTCCTGAGCTAATGACAAAGGTGTATGTCTTGGGTGGGCCTGAGATATGGGAGAGGGGAAGAAGGCCATTGTCATGTAGACGGACATGTAAAGGCTTGTCTGAACCGTTTCCCCTGTACTGGGGTCAGGTCTGGAAGGGCCAGCAAAGAGGTGACCAGGAACCGGCATCTCTGTGGTGTGGCTGGCCCCGGGGCGGGCATGGGTCTGGTGGTTGGAAGTGGGATGACGTGTGATTTGGAAGGACTCAGTAGAGGCAGCGACTCAGAGGTCAGGGGTCTCTCTCTCTCTCCCTCTCAGTTTCTCTCTCTCTCTCTCCCTCGGGGACCTGAGGAGAGTAAGGTGCTGTGCCCTGCCCACCTTGCTTACTTCTCCCATGGTCCCTTCTTTCTCTGACCTTTCCGGGATCCCTGTGGGCTTGGGTTCAACCCCCCACAACCCCACACAGGCTAAGGGCGCATGCGCGACCGCCAGGGCCTAGGGCTTGCCTCTGGGTCCTCAGTGAAGGCCCCGCCCTCCAGCCAGGATCTGACAGTCTGGCGCCACCCAGCTGCAGCTGTTCCATCGTCACCCTTCTGGACTTGGCTTCAGCTGTTGTCTGCCTCCCCTCCCCCACTCCCACTCAGCTTGAAGGCAGCTTCCCTTCCTTGGAAACATTGTTCTCGTCCTGATGGCCACAGGCATACTGGGCTTCAAGCTCAAGGCTCTCCCTGGGCCAGCTGCCTCATCCCGGGTCTCATTTCTTCCTGAAAAGACAAAGCCATGGCCTCACCACATGCCTTCACTTTGCGACTGCAGCCAGGGCAGGAGTAGGAAAGGCTCTGTGGAGTTTGAAGAGCCGTGACCGGCATATCGCACCCCAGGGCTAGGGAGCCACAGCCATATTGGGCTAATCCTTCCCATGACGTGTCCCTGCCTCCTCTGTGGAGTCGGGAAGGCCTGGCCTTCCTAGTGCTCAGGCCATGGTCTGGCGAGAAATCCACCATGGATGGCAGGTGTGAGGCCCTGTGCCTGAGGGCGTATGTGCCATGCCCAGGGCGACAGGAAGGCTGGTGCAGATCACCTGCTTTTTTCAAAAGAGGCTGGCCTATTCGCTCATCCTCCTGCTCCAGGCCCATTTCGTGGTGGACCAGTTCTGAAGGAAAGAGCCTTGGTGCCTGTCACCAAGTTTTTTCGGGTGTGTTCTCGCCCCCGTCAGAGGAGGAAGCCACTTGGCAACTGCTGTGCCACAGCTTGGGTGTTTTAGCCTCCCTCAGGCGGGTCCCTGCCATGCCCATGCCTACCTGCATGGAGGGACTACTAAGGTCTTGGCAGTTGCCAGTGGAGATAGTCGTTAAAGACTTAACTTGGTGTTGTAGTAAAAGAACATAACATAACAGCATTGAGCTTGGGCTCTGTCATTTATGAGCTGTGTAAACTGGATGAGTTTTCTAGCCACTGTACCCAGTCTGCTCATCTATATAATTGTGAAAAGACCAACATCTACTACGTCGGGATATTTTGAGGATTATGTGTGTTAATGTATGTTCAATCACAGAATTAACATTCAGAGTGTAGTGCCTGGCTCTGTAGAAGTGTTTGCTGCTGTTAGTATAATTATCATTATTTCATGTCCTTCACTTCCTCGTGAGTTCCCTGTAAAACTAACCATGATCCATGGTGTCAACAGTTTTATTCCAGGTTCCTGCTTAATGGCCTGCAGAGGGAGCCTCGGTCTCATAACTTCCTATTTTTATCCCAGTCTCTGGAGGGATGCATTTACCTCTTTCTTCTTTGAACTGAGGCACTGAATGGGGTCCCACACCCAACCCTGCATGTCCTCCTTTTAATATCCCATGCTATTGAAACACTATTTAGTGTTTACTTGGTGGAATATACTCCCTGACATGAACAACGCATGGGAGATAGGATTTAGGAAACATTGTTCCATGTAGGGCTCTGATTTTATCATAGAGTACAGTTGATCAAGGGCCAAGGTAGAGTTCCTTATTGCAAAAATCTTCAGAGATGAGGGTGTTCTAATGTGATACCACCTGAAAATAAATCTAGCACATAAAAGCAGATGTAGTTTTAAAAAGAAAAGCACACAACTGAAAGAATTGATCCCATTAAATACACTATTCTATTCGTTTATGTATCAAATTACTGATAGGTAATAAGCAGGTGTACAGATATTAGAATTATCAATTTCATAGAGAATTCTTTTAACAGTTGTTCATATCTTGTGTTTTACATCATTTATTAGGGTAATATTTTCATCTGTACTTTTCCTTGTGTCTCTATCTTTCTCAACTTTTCCAAGAGATATATTTATATTATCTTCTAAAATTTTAGGGAAAGTTATAAAAAGTTATGAAACATTTGAAGTTGTTGATTTTGTATATTGGAGGAGGACTAGATTGCAAGTGAATTAGTGATAATTAGAGTTTTATTTTGGTAAAAGATGGTAGTCGGAATTGATACCAGGATGTTTGTAACCTAGTTTTTACTTCATTATTTGATGTAGTTTCTAAAATGCCAGAACCGGTAATTTTAAATATAATAACTTGTCTCATTTTAAAATATGTGTTCTTGGAGAGAGTGACTGAGGTATGTAGACAATAATTTACTGTAGTAACTTGTTTTTCTCCAATTAATCTGTTATTAACCCAAGAGCCATATAGCATTCTTTTGTCCAAATAACCTAATGTCACTTTCTTGACTTTTCTTGCTGTGACTCTAGCAATCTGGGGTCACACCACCCTCTCGCTCCTAGTCATGCTTTCAGTTGTAAGAGTAACATTGTCAATAATATGGTGACAGATTTGCACACAGTCTACTATTTACTAAAATATATCTATCAATTGCAAACTTTGATAACATAATTGTTAAGGAATGAACAATTTTCAGTGCACTTAACAGCTGAATGCTACACATTATTGTGTACTGACATCATGGTTAAAACCATTATTTGCAACATGTGGCCCCTTTCAATTTTATTTTAAAGGAAATGGTTCAATGACTTTTTTCTTTTGGAAGAAGAAAGACTTGCATTTCCATCTTAGAAAATTGAGAACTTGTTTTTAGCCCTTTTTCTTGTCTTCAGCTCTTCTTTATATTGGTTACTAATTCACATGTCCAGTTGCTTCAGATTCATGGTGCTATCTCCTCTGCCTTTTACATGGCTCTCACATTAAATTTTCCATAATCTATTCTGTGAAAGAAGTTCATCTACACCTTCACATATTGAGGAAGGAACCGACCCTCCTCTATGTGAACTTGGAAAATAAGGCAAAGGTGACGCTGTTATGAGAGGTTCGGGGATTCAATCGGAGACGTAAAAGACACTTTCCACTCCAAACAAATGGACCGAAGGTATATTTTATTATATAGAGGATAATAAAGGCGACAGTCTGCAAACAGATCCAAATAGGTCAAATATTAGGAGGGAAAAAACATCAGCCCGACTGGAAAGGGAAAACACCCACATCGGCTGAAGAGAAAATGACACAAATCAACCGGAAAGAGAAACACCAGGTTGACCGAAAAGAGAACACATTAAATCAATTATTTTATATCAAATCAATTACTTCACATCAAATCAGTTACTCACAACATCCACTTCCCACTGCCGGGAGAGCCCTGTCAATCGACGCGGCTGGGCAAGGATCACACGTCCTGGGCAAGGTGTCCCTCCCACAGGTGGAACTCTCACCGGGTCTCAGTTTCCAGCAGTTTTTATACCATCAGTAATTTTCAGAGTAAGCAATTACAGAGTTTGCAGAGCAAGCATTTAGTGTTCCCATGTACAAAATGGTTATCAGTGGCGTACGTGCACTGAGCCCCCTGGCTAACATCCCGGCCCAGTAGTTGTGTACGTGCATTGTTCTCTTTGGTTATCGTCCCAGCCCGGCACAGATGGCCAGTCCATCCCGTGCTACGACACTCCAAGAGCCTTGAAATGTTACAACTTGCAACTCCCTCCGTGAGAGAAAGGCCAGTTCCCGGGAAAAGGCCAGTTCCCACCACACAGAAAGCAGCTTTTATATTTCTTTTTGTGCTGGTGGCTGTAGGTGAATGGAGCGGCCAAACATGGCTGTACTCATGTCAAGACAGACGCCTCGGTGTCCCTCCCCACCAGTGAGCTGCAGATGGGCTGCAGAGTCCTGTGAATCTTTTGCTCACCTCCTGGCTCCCTACATACTTGACATTGTCTGTGCGGAGAACCCCAGCTTGTTACAATCAAATTTTTGAGGTCTATAGATGCCGCCTGAAGGATAAGACTGGCTAGAAAGGACATCAGCAAGCAGTGTACTCAAAAAATTTGTGGCAGAAACGTTAATAAGAACAAAACCTTTCTGTTTATATTTTTTTCTCTTTAACTTCTCTTTCTTCATTTTCCTTTACTTATATGGTATAAACCCTATTCACCCCCCATGGTGTGTTTTTTTTTTTTTCCTCAAAGCCCCAGTACATTGCTATATATCTTAGTTGTAGGTCAACCTATGGTGGTTCTTTTTCCTGGAGTCCCATGGCATTTTATTCATATCTCTTTAAATTAAATTATTTCTATAGCGTAATTTATCTGTTTATACATATCTGTCTTCCTTGCAGACCCACAACATCTCAATACCTTTGGGTACATAATATATACTTAAGTATTTGAGTGAATCAATGAAGATCTTTTGTTGAATAAGATCTAAATAAATACAATATCTACTCAGCACATGAATGCAAGCATTTGAGAGAGAGTTTTGTGTCTGCTGAAGCAAGCAGTGGACCAGTTTAGGGGCTGACTGCCAAGGTTACTCAATAGATTGAGACAAAATGAAAGAGAAAATTAACTTTAGTTTTAAAATTCATGGAGAACAGGAGCAGGATATCTAGGTGTGAATCAGCACTTGATCATTCTTGTTGCATCTTTGGATAATCCAGTCCTTTATTTTGTATGAATATGTGACTGGCCAAGAGAGTGAACAGAAGACTGGCTTTTAGAAGGGCAATTTTGTCGCAGGAAATCCTTGAGGAAAATATGTGGAAGGAGAGCTGGTAGAAACATGGCAGAAACTTTTTGTGTACAAACCCTAAAAATTGAGTTTACATGCTGTCTGAAAGATTTGTAACCCAACATTTCTCCAATATAAGTTAGAGCAGATTTTAAAGATCTAGGTATACAAAAGGAATACAAGGAACATAGATCAAACCGAAAGTAGTTTAGGATAGAACAAAGAAATGAAGCTAAAATAAACCAGCACATTAAAATGTGTTTCAGAAGGACCTGTAGTTTTTAAAGGTAGTTGGAAATTTATCACTCAGGTTTAAAGTAGAATGGGAATTGGGAACAATTCTCTATCATTTCATGTCCATGAGATTAAAAGCTACAGCCTGTCAGAGAAGCAAAACTTTTCTGGCCTCTAAAGTTCAAAAAAGTGTTTTGAATAGTGCCTAAAGAAAGAGAGTCTGTGTGATGTAATGCAAATACAGTATCATCAACACATTTCCAAGTTTATTACAAACACTTTAGCACACTTTTAATTGAGATAATGCAGAATTCTATAAGGGGCCAAGGACGAGGCTGATAGCATTCTCTCTTTCAGCTTCTCACTTGACCAAGGGAGAAAATGTTCTTGAACAGATTGACCACGTCTCCTAAAGGCAGTGCTCATTTTCAATTTTTCTTTTTATAAACTCATCCTGCATTTCCCCTTACATATGCAAGCTAAAGCGTGTGTGTAGACATCCTTTATTGGCAATGAGGACAGATCCATACTATTAAATAATCAAATAAGCGGAACATACGTTTGGTGCCTTTTAGGGAAATTACAGGTTTAAGCCCACCCTCATTGGTGGAAGAACATGGTGATGGTGCTCAGGGCAAGCTACCCCAGGAAGCACCACTCTGGTATGCGGATTAATTTGAGCTGAAGACAATAAAGACTCAGAGAACTCAGGAAGAATATTTGAGTTCCCCTCCCAAACTGCCTAAAGAATTTAAAACAAAACATCTGTTACAGGAAGGAGTTATTATCATGACGGCTATAAAGATAATGTAGGATAGAGGTGACAGTAGAAAAGGCACCAACAAGCCCATCTTATCGGAAGTTCTGTCTCTCTGGCCACATGCTCTGGATGGCCCTGTGAGGAGTTACCAAACAATCATTTACAAGGGAAGTCTCCATTTGTAAAGGTATCTCCCTCTCTGTATTGGGAAGAGGGGGGGATGACCTCATTTCTAGATACTTATCAATGCAGAAGGTGAGGCTTTAAAACTACATAATAAACATTTCTCTTGTTTACAGGACTTTAGTGATGATCTCCTGTAACTGACACCCCCACCCCCAACACCCTCCTTGTCTTTGTTTGGACATGGTATTTAAGAAGAGAATTTCTGCTATTGTGTTGAGAAACGCAGTGTCCCTGCTTTCTCCAATGTATATATGATATTAAATTTGGTATTATTTTCTCCTGCTAACCTGTCATGTTAATTATTTGGCCAGCCATAAGAACCTTAAGGAAAAGGACAGAGGGAGATTCTCCCTCTTCCCCCGACAATGGTATACCCGAATTAAAATATCTACCATTTATTATGCAGCTAATCATGTCATGCTATTTAAATGAAACTTAATGAATTCTTCTTCTATAAAATTGATTATATTTTAGACAAACTGATGTATAATTTTATGTAAGTGCATTTTTACTTAAAATGTAAAACTTTTTAGAGTCTGCTTCATTCAGTTTTAGAGGCATATTTTGTATATTTTGGTGTGATTTTATTAATTATCCTTCATAGCAGAGAGGCACATCCTACTCTTTTTCCTGCTGCCCTCTCTCTACAAGATAAAACTCATCCAAGTTTATTTTGCTTCATAAGGCATAGGCTTACATTGTGATGAAAGAGGAGATCATTTCTGAAACATATTTGGAACAGTAGGGAGCCCAGAATTTCAGACTATGCTCAGAATTTTGTGAGGTAACTTCAAAAAAGATGGAACATTTAAAGTTTGCCAGGAAAGTTTTCTGCTACTTCGCTTAACAGTAGTTTTTTTTTTTTTTTTAAACAGCTTAGTTCTTAATTCTTTGGAAAGATGAGTGAAGGAGTTGGCAGGTTTAAGTGTACCCTTGATAGAGCTCTCTCTGTGTTACTCTTTCAAAACAACCATCCCAGTTGATGAATATTTAATGGGGACTCTGTCAGTCCCAGAGCTGAGAGAGGCAGTTCTCAAAGCTCCAGCAGGTCCTGGGAGAAGAGAACGCTGGTAACCAGTGTCGTCCGAGTTTGGATGAGGCGTGGTCATTCTCAGGATGTTAGAACTGAGTGGATTTCTCAGATGCAGCCCAGTGACTCCAGACCTGAGCCTTGCTCAGAAGCCAGCTGACTTGTCATTCGCTCTGAGCCTGGTGTCTTCCCTCTGTTCGTGCCCCTTTCTGCCATTTCTCATGCTTTTCCTGACTCTCTCTCTTTCCTACACCTTCTTTCTTCTTTTATCTCTTTTTCTTACTTTTACTCTCTATTGTATTCCTTATCATTTTTTTCTGTCTCTTATTGTTCTCATTCATTTTCTTTTAATTTTGTAGTACAGTTACTCTGTACATGACTTTCCTCTTAAAATCTTGACCCTCTACAACTCCTATAATTCAGCTAGCTATGTTTTTTGAAGATTTTATCTATTTTTTATTTTTCCCCCCAAAGCCCCAGTAGATAGTTGTATGTCACAGCTGCACATCCTTCCAGTCGCTGCACGTGGGACACAGACCCAGCATGGCCAGTGAAGCAGTGCGTCGGTGTGCGCCCGGGATCCGAACCCAGGCTGACAGCAGCGGAGCTTTCGCACTTAACTGCCAAGCCACGGGGCTGGCCCTCAGCTAGCTATTTTGAAGAGAGTATTTTGATAAATTTCTCTTAGATGTTATAACATGCTGATTCAAGTAAATAAAAACTGTCACAAATGGGATAGGGATGAAGAGTGAATTCAGTTCAGGTAGACACGGAATTAGACAGAGTGAAACAGACCTTAGGTGTAGGTGTTCAAAATATTTCCTGATACATCTTTGTAGTTCATTGTTGTGGTAAACTGCACACAGTCTTATTTACTGCTGGAGCCCATATGTTTGCTCCTTGGGGCAGCTCATCAGACCTCGGCCTATAGAAAAGAAGCTAGGAAACATTGCATGCATTTCTAATGTGAAGAACTGTTAGTGTTCCACCAGGAGACACCTTGGGATCTTCCCTGCACTATCTGAATAGAAAAAGAGGAAGAGAAGCTTTTCTCCATCTACACAAAGCCGGGACCTTATCTTGAGTTTGAGAGGATTGGAGGTGACTGAAAACAAAAGTGTTCCCGAGTTTGGATTTGCTTTAACAAAAACTATTGGCTGGCTTTGATGTTAAAGGTCTTTATTCAAAATTGACTACATCTAATGCTAAGTTCAGAGTGGAGATTTGTCAGTATAAGAGAGAAGAATCCCTTTTTGATTAAGTCAGTGAAATACAGTATTTGGGAGAATGGTTATATTTGAAGGCGACTTGTTCATATTCTGTTGCCACAGTGACATTTGTTGGTAAGTGACTACTTCATGCTATTCCCGATGATTTCTGTTTGAAAGACATAGTGAGCTTGATAAATAAATGGCAAGCAATAGGATATAACGGAACACATGAGGAAGCCATTTGGGGTAAAGCTAATTCAGTCTGAATTTGTTTTTCCAAAAGGGTCTGCCGCCTGTACTGTGTATCTGCTTTACCATGTCCCAAAGAGAAGAGTAAATGCCCTTAAGATAAGAATGTAACTTCCCCCTCATTGGCATTTCCTTAAGGATAAGCATTTCTCCCTAGGCTAGGATTTGATTGCTGCAGTCATCCTGTGACCACCCAGCTCCAGACAACAGACATGACACCAGCCATGACCATCGAGACACCAGATCTACTCCCCTGCTGTGTCCATCAATAGCTGTTCTGGCAGGGCAATCTGGCAGGGCTGATCTCGTGGCTATTGTAAAAGGGACATTGCAATCACTTGCGATATGTGCGCTTTGACGGTATATAACCGCTCTGTACACCCCACTTCTTTGGTGCCCTTCCTTCCTTAGGGAAGGAAGGCCACAGGCCATGGTCCTCAAAAGTTGTCTCATAATAAACTCTCCCCTATTTTGATTTATAGATTGATTATGGATTATTTACGTCGACAAGCTGATGTGCAGGAAGTAGTAAAGGCACAGTGGTACCCGTGTTGCCAGATATAAAATCTTTGCTCCCTCTTTCCCTTCCCAGGATGCCCACTCTTCATGGTGGCACCTACTTCCACGGTGTGATCATTCTTCTGATGACTCCTTTCATTCCCTCTTACAATTACTCAACAAATATTTAAACACCTACTGTATGCCAGGTTTGGGATACACTAAGGAAAAAATTTTCTACGAAATCTCTGTCTTCACAGAACTTGTTTTTGTTGGCTAAGTGAGATAATGGATACGTAGGCAGACAAGTGAATTACATAGTCTATCGTGTGATGATCTGTGTCAAGAAAAAGGTAAGTGACAGGCAATGGGGAGAGCTAGAGATTGAATGGGTTGCTACTTTAATTAGAGAGACCAGGGAGGCTGGAGCAAGGCTCAGAGGGAAGGGACAGAGCAGGAGGACATGTAGATATCTCAGGGCTGCAGAGAAGCTGTGGAGGAACTGTGACTCGGATGTTGTTGGGCAGCAAGAAGCCAGTGTGGCTGGAGCACAGTGAGCAAGAGGGGAAAGGCAGAGAAGGTTTGAGATGCCGGGGAAGGTGAGCAGATGAAAGAAGGCCCCTGGGCCCATCAAAACTGTGCTGTAAGTGAAATGAAAACTTTTAATGTCATTTAACTATACATTGCACAATTCAAGTCGTAAATACCTTTTGTTTTTCTATAGTCTTGTCAAGTACATCAATGAAAATGCTGCTGAATTGGGAATGTGTAAATTATCCCCAGGAGTGACTGCTGTATCTTGTCAGGCGTCTGGTCTGCACAGCAGTCGGGGTTGGGAGTGATGTGACAGTCAGGAGACGAACTCTAGTCTTCAGGTTGTCACCAACTGTTTGTGTTATGTTTCATCTGTAAAATGTGGAGGATGGAAAAGATGAGTGGTTTTCAGACTCCGATCCATGGAGCGCTGGATATTCCTGAAGGCTCTTGGTTTTTGTTTGTTTGTTTTTGTGAGGAAGATCGGTCCTGAGCTAACATCTCTCACTCCTCCTCTTTTTGCTGAGAAAGACTGGCGCTGGGCTAACACCCATGCACATCTTCCTCCACTTTATATGGGATGTCACCACACCATGGCCTGACAAGCGGTGCATCGGTGCGCGCCCAGGATCCGAACCGGCGAACCCTGGGCCGCTGCAGCAGAGCGCGCATACATATCCGCTTGCCCCACCCAGATGGCCCTGAGGGCTCTTTGTTTTTTTTCTTATGTTTATAAACTTCGATGCAAGCTTCACGTAGAAGAAAGTGTCCCCTAGTTTTAAAAAGATTCCTGGAATTGGTCCTCACTTAGGTTTTCCAGTATGAAGAATTTGCAGTCTCACAGACGCCCAAAGGCTAGACAAAAGGAGCCAGATCCCTTTTTTCGAGTGTCTCTTGTGACAGTGCTCATTGTCTCTCATTCAAACCAAAAGGTGATTTGTCAATAGTGAGATATAGCATTTGAGACCCCATCCTTCAAGATGGCTGAGTTGTCGTCCATCATTTTACAGACTTATGCTAAGTGAATAATATAAAAAGTGAATGTCTCAGCAGGTACTTTCTGACACAAAATAGAAACTAGGAATTGAGAAAAGTAATTATGATTGATGTCAGTCAATAAGGGCATAGGGCTAGTCTAATTTCAAAAGTAATTAATGGCATGAGTGTTAGTCACTGTACATATTAAATATATTGAAAAGTATTCATGTTCTCATAACACAGAATTATAACTGGAAGATAAACTGGAGGTTTTCGGCACTTATGGTTAAAGATGTATTTTATTTAGTTTTGTTTTGTGATTGAGGAAATTATAAAATTTATTTTTTAATATATTGCCTATCTTCTTCCTTTCCAACCTAGAATCTCAATCTGCTATTTTGCAAACTCTGAAAAATATGTTCAGATGCTGTTCAACAGGTAAGAAAATCTTGTTAGGATGTCAAATCCTTTTCTCTCTTATTTATCATAAAATTGTGACAGACTCTCATTTATCTTCCTGTCTGCCCATCTGCTGAGGCTACCTTGTTTCTCTAAGCCTGCAGGGAAATCCAGTCATGTGGAAGGGGATGTTTTCTTCCACTTAGACTTTGCAGAGAAAATCAGCCTTGAAGTGGAACTGAGCACATGCTTTTCAGAAGCTGCATCATTCTGTACCCAGCCAGAGCATTGGGCCTGACAACAGCTGGATCCAGCAGAAAACTGGACACACTAGGAGATGTCATGTGGAGATGTGCCTGGCTGGACTAATAGTCACATGGATATGAGTTTTAAAAAAACTCTCAGAACTTTACCAAAATCAAATGATATTCTTAAGTTGCTGTAGTAGATGAAACATTAGTTAGTGTCTTTTTAATTTCAACAGAACCATTTTTTTTGTTACTAAAAACCCAAATTTTATGTCTTTTTTCTTGTTACCAAAATGGACTTACTATTAAAAAAAAAGAAACCTGCAAGAAAGGAAACACTCATATGGAATAGAAATTGTGGGTAGCAATTGCTACTTTTTTATATAAAATCATCTGTTTTATTTATTTACACTTTCTCCCAACTGTGCTTTTGAAAATAACTTAGTAATAGAAATTATCAGTAAGAACAGGGTGTGCTCCCTTGAGTGTGGTCCAGTAGAAGTCAGGTGACTCAGAGCTGAGTTCTAGGCCCAGGTCTGTTTCTGGATAGTGTGTGACAACGTACTTAGGCTCTCTAGAACGTAGTATTCCTTTCTGTAAAATTAAAGAATTTGATGATTTTTGAGAACTTTCCCAAATATTAAATGACTTCTCTTATAAAAAGTAGAATGATCCTTCTCAAACTGATAAATTATCAAAAATGTTTGTGACCTTTCACTTACCAAGAACAACTGATGTCCCTTCAAATATATTGATTGAAAATAAAGATCATAAAGGTATATATTTGATAATCTAATAAATGAATTAGCATAAAAATGAACCAGGAAAAAATTAGTGATCAATCAAGATTGTACATTATGAAAGTATTACTGTTTGTTACAGTATATAAAATTATGACTCTAAAATAGTATCTTATTCCTGTCTGTAAGTTTATATTGTTGCTCATATATCACTGTTAACCCTATTATGTTTTACAAGTAATAAAATGTCTTGAAAGGGAAAAACAATAAAGCAGCAGCCCTGCATTACACATGAAAGTTGTGCTCCCCCTGGAAGGAAAATGAGGATACAACATTGGTCAAGTACTTCATTTTGTAATCCACTGGTGACTTTCAAAAATATAGGTATTATTGTAATAGTAAAGATATTCTTAAGAATAGTGCCACAAAACTGGTTTTCCAGCTTCTTTTTGTCAGAGCTGAGACCTACATCAAGCTGGGGCACTTGCAGAGGCATGGGGGACTCAGCTGAGGGTGCTTTAATTACTGTGAGATGATTAGGCAATAGCATATAAGCCAGAGAAAGATTAAAAAGAAGTAAAGGGAAATAAAGTTGGAAATAATTAAGAAAAATAGTGCCTTCAAAATATCCTCTCATTAATTTTATAGCTTTTTATTTATTTTATTTTTCTTTTTTGAGACATGACTAGGATAGTATGTTAGATTTTTCTAAACCCTTATCTCCAGGGCATATATTACTGAGTTCTTCATTATAAATGATAATGCCAAAGAAAACCTGGACAAAAATATTCTGTGCTATCCACAAGGACAAAACATGTACAACATTGCTCTATATATTAAGAGTCCAGCTGTAATAGTCAAGATATATATTCATGTGTGTAAAATTATAATGATTTTCTAATTTTCTCGGGCTGAGAACCATGGTAAAATATGCAGTAATAAGCATGAAACCTGAAAAACTAGGTAATTTAAAACACCTGGTGTTACAGCTAGACCATTCAAGGGTGAAATCAATTTAAATTTCACACCTTCTCCTTTCCTTGTAGCCAGTGAAGTGTCTGGAAGACAGAAAACACATAAAATTAATTGAGAGTTAACAGTATTTGGAGGCAGTTGAGGTTAAGCACTCAACAATGATGTCCCTTACTTCAGGAGCCATTGACTTTTTGTCATAAGTTTACTTTATACACGGGTTCTCTTCTTAGATTATTTCTGTATGTTTCTTAGAAGAGAGACAGGGAAGGAGAATTAACTATCAATCTACTGTGCGCCAGTTCCTTTACTGTATTACCTTATGCAATTCTTACAGTAATCCTTTAAAGTAACTGTTATAATTCATATTTAATAAAAAAAACCATGTTTACAAAATTGATCAAGGGTAAGAGGGAATATCTGAACATCAGTCCGCTGGGCTTATGCCTCATATTCTCTCTACTGTGATAAAAAGGGTGCTTCAACATGGGTACTCACCATCTGGCTATTTAATACCGGCTCCTGCAAACAGTATTGGATGAGATGAGATGCGAAGTTATTTCCAAAGATATTCTATTATATTTAAACTGTACTATTTATGAGTCAGATGTCAAGACATGTTTTAGAGGCATAGAGAGCAACTGATTCGTTCACCTACACATTATTAATGTTTACTATAACTTTCGTGTGCCACATCGTGTCAACTTTACCAACTTTAGTGCTTCACTGTTCTTTTTGAAAAAACTCAGAATGTCACTTTTCATGTCAAACACCTTGCTGCTTTCTTTTTATTCACTAGATGACAGTTCTGTATCTCTGTAAATTACCACTGCAGCAGGAAATGAGAGGTCTTAAGCCAGTTTGCTCTGCACAAATGATGGATATAGGAGGACTTCTGGTCCATCAAGGCTGCCTGTGTTATTCCGTGGCCGTAACGGGGATGTCCAGGACTGCTTAGTCAGAGGCACGAAGCAGAGTCAGAAAGCATCCTCTAAATTCTTCTTCAGATGTGAGTTCAGGCACCTGTCCTCTCACCTGAGCACACTGGAGTTTATTGAATGTGTTCTGACTCTTACTCTCTCCCTGTAGTTAATAAGTCTGGGAGATCCATACCCCTAGAAAAAAACACAAGACTCATAAAGCCTTTTCTCAACTAAACGGAGTTGAGGGCTATGGTGTTGCCCGAGAGTCTGATGCTTAAAGAAAATACAGCTGGTGCTCAGGCGGAAGGCAAGAGTGTCAGCCACTCCCGGAAGGCTTTTATTGATGCTCCCATGGAATGAGCAAGTTTAAAAGAAAACCACATTGCTTAAACCTCACTAACTGATTGTTTTATTTTCAAGTAATATGCTCTGAAATCTGCTATGTCTAAAAAACCATTTCAGGCCGGCCCCATGGCTTAGCGGTTAAGTGCGTGCGCTCTGCTGCTGGTGGCCCGGGTTCGGATCCCGGGATGGCACCGACACACCCCTTCTCTGGCCATGCTGAGGCCGCATCCCATGTACAGCAACTAGAAGGATGTGCACCTATTACAGACAACTATCTACTGGGGCTTTGGGGGAAAAATAAATAAATAAAATCTTTAAGAAATATATAAATAAATAACCATTTCATAAAATTTAACTTCTGTTTTTTATTCTCTAGTATTTGAAATTATTATTAAGACTGTAAATCCTTTAACATTCTACAATATACAAATAGGCAAATATCAATTATATTCTCTAAAATGGTTTGCTCCCATGTTAAAGATTAATATATGGTAGCAAAACTGGTTACCATCCAGTTTTTAACTCATTTTTTGCTTTTGAAATTACATATAAAATTTGTGTTTTGAAGTATTTTCCTAAAACTCCACAAATTTCTCATATAAATGGACTAGATGAGAGGTAACTAAAATGAATTTTGATCTTTAAAACTCGAGCTGTGTGTAAGAATTGAGAATATCAGACTGTTGAAAGTTGGGTCTCTCCACATTATGATATTTATTAATTGTGAATAGCCACATCTTTTACAAAGTGCTGAAAAATAAAAAGAAATTGAACAATATCAACACTCTCTTACCCCACATGTAGAGTTTATATGCAAATAAATTCTCAAAGGTCAGAAAAATGTTTATGATTTCAGATAACTGGTAAAATATTATCTCATTCCAGTTTTAACCTCATTTGAAATGGACTGAAAACTCTTCTCTTAGGATTTTGCTCTGATCGGTGCCCCCAGGTCCCCTCAATGCCTCATTTGATTGTCATCTTATCTGAGGAATTGAATATTCCTTTCCATTTGTTCTCTTTAAGGTATCTGTGATAGTGCTTTTTATGTAATGACCACTTGGTACAATTTATTATTAGTTTCAGAAACATGCTTACTTAGGAACAAATCAAGAAAACAGATGTGAGGAATGTGGGATCACCTAGCTGATGGTGTTCGAGGGATTCCTCATGTGAGTCTTGGCATAGAAAAGTTCAAAGGGTAAAGCAGCATTGGTTAGATCAAAAGTGTGGGGTAAACATAATTCTGAAGGAATAATGATGGAGACTTAAAAACAAGAAACCCCTTGAATTGCGTTGGAAGTTATTAGACACATCAAAGAGCTGGGAAAAAACATTGTTTAACGTAAGTTCTTTCTAAACTCTAAGGCAAAATGTAACATGAATTTACATGGTAATTATAAAGCACAAAACAACAATTCAAAAGACAAGTACACAACTAAAGTAGAAACCAGAGTGAGAAAAATAGAGGTTAAAGGAGAGATGGAAAGAGATGGTTGGGGTCAGAAAATATGGGTTAGTCATCCTTGAGGTCTCCCTCAGACTCTGATCATTCCTAGTGCTCAGTAAACACTTTGACCCCATGAGCCTGGGGAGGAGCAAAGTGACACGTGGTTGGGAGGGGAGATAATGCAAAGATACCCTTGTGGAGGCACTGACATTGAAAATCAGTGACATTTTGCAAAGGTGTTTACCATACTATATTAAGGATTATTCTGGAAAGTTAAGGATTTTTCTGGAATGTACGTTTTCATTTTATGGAAACTCCAACAAGCCCAGTGAAAGATTTAGACATTTCAGCTTTAGAAATAAAGAGAGGTGCCAGCCCTGTGGTGGAGCAGTTAAGTGAACGCACTCCAGTGCGGTGGCCTCAGGTTCACAGGGTCGGATCCCGGGCGCGCACAGACACACCGCTTGTCAAGCCATGTTGTGGTGGCATCCCATATAAAGTAGAGGAAGATGGGCACAGTTGTTAGCCCAGGGCTAATCTTCCTCAGCAAAAAGAGGATGATTGGCATCAAAAGTTACCTCAGGACTGATCTTCCTCACACAAAAAAAGAAAGAAACAAAGCCAGAATGGGAATTTTTTTCTGTCAGTTTTAACAATGGAAACCAGTTAGCATTTGGAAATCGGTTGCAATTTGAGATGAGAATGTGAAGAAAGAATTAGATGTCACATGCTGTTTTTCTCTTTCTCTGAGGCAGTAAGGCTTGCAGGGGGAATGAAATTCCATCTTTGCTCTATTGAGTTTGAGAAGGTGTAAAATTCATTTGTGCTGGGCAACACTGTTGACCTGTGGAGAAAAACAAATGGTTTAAGCAGCTGATCTAAAGGAATAACTGAGCACATAAAAGTTCTTAGCTTATAAATGGTGCCTCTACTTTGCTCAACTTAACTGGACGTCCATTGACCTATATGTGCAAGGTATTTGTGGTAGGTATTGAAGGAAATACAAAGAATTATAGGGTTCCATGTTCCTCCACATACATGACATGGTTTGCAAGATGTAATTTGATTCTTCCAAGCTATTTAGTGTAAGTTGCATTACAGAACCTAAAAAAGATGGCAATGTTATTGAGAAATTGTAATTAAAGAGAACTTCTTAGGAGAGATGGACTAGATCAAGTCCTCAAAGGGACCACTTTTGGGTAGGTGGAGGGAAGAAAGAGTGAGGATTTCAGATGGGGGAAGAGAGGAAATGTACAGAAGTGGAAAGAAACATGGCATTTGGGCGTGGGGATGGGGAGGCCATGACAGTCACAGTATTCCCGTGACTGAGTGGCAGCTCAGTTTCCTCCTGCAGGAGCCCAGCACTGCTTGCCACCTCATGGCCTCCTCCACCTGCAGACCCCACGCCTGAGCCAAGGCCTATCTTATCTGGATTGCTGCCTAGTCTCCCAACAGGTCCCTTTACTTCCAGTCTTAATTTCTTCTAATCTTTCCTCCACCATGCCTCCAGAGTTACATTCTAGAATCCAAGTTTGCTTAAATCTTATATCTGCTTCGACTCCTTCAATGACTGTTCAGAGTAGCCTAGAGAACATTCAGACTCCTGAGCTGGACACGCAGGCTTTCCCTTGCTGTCCTCATCTTTACCCTCATCACCCACTCTGTCTTACATGTTTGCTTTGTTCCAGCCTTAAAAATACCACAGATTTTCTGAAAGATTTAGATCCTTTATATCTGTCTTTTTATATGTGCTTCTCCTGTCCTCCTACCCAGTTTTTTAATCAACTTAATTCCTATTTCTTAATCTAAACTCATGTCAAATGTTCCTTTCTCTTGGAGACTTTTCCTGAGAGATCTCCACCTAGAGAACCATTTTGATTTCCCTACTCTGGGACCATATACTTATCTACTTTTCCATAACTGTTGTTTTATTCATGTCTCATAGACAGTGAGCTCCTTAAAGCTGAGACTATCCTTCTTCTTAATAAATAAATGACCAGCAATAGGATACATTGGGGCATATGAGGAAGTCATTCGGTGTAAAACTAATTGGGCCTGACATTGTTTTTTTTTTTTCCCCCAAAAGGGGCCTGTAGCCTCTGTTCATCCATTGTATATCCGCCCTAAGCAATTAACATGTCCCAAAGACAAAAGCAATGCCCTTAAGGTGTAAATGCAACTTCCCCCACATTGGTATTTCCTTAAGTATAATCATTTCTCCCTAGGCTAGAATTTGATTGCTGTGCTCATCCTGTGACCACCCAACTCGAGACAACAGCCACGCCCATGGAGACAGCAGACCTGATACCCACTGTGTCCATCAATGGAGGTGCTGACAGGTCAAGGTTGCGGCTATTGTAAAAGGGATATTGCAATCACATGTGGTCCATGCTCTTTGATGGTATATAACCATGTTGTACACCCCACTTCTTTGGAGTGCTCCATTTCTTTGTGAAAGGACTCTCCTGGGCTATATGGTCCTCAAAGTTTGGCTCATAGTAAACTCACCTCAAGTTGGTTTTATAGAATTTTTTATGGATTATTTGCGTCAACATTCTATTTGTCCCTCCATTGTCTGAACACAGTACCTGACACCTTGGGGGCACTCAGAAAATGTTTGATGAGTGAATAAGTATGTGGGAGACCACACTGGCTGGAGCAGAAGGGGCATTTTGGGGAGAAGTAGAAAATTCGCTCACGTTCCTACCATAGTGATTGAGGCTGTGGGCTTTGGACCAGTTTGTCTCGGCACCAATCCCAGTTATCCTGCTTTTAACTGGAGAACCTGTGCAAAGTATTTAGTCTCTGAGCCTTAGTTTCCTCATCTATAAAATGGGGCTACTGAGAGCTCCTGTCTCATAGGGTTTTAGTGAGATTTAATTGCATTAACTCATGTAAAGTGTTTAGAAGAGCTCCTGGCGCATAGTAGGCATTAACATGTTAGCTGTTTTGTTATCATTATTGCTCTTATATCTTAACGATACTCTGGTTTTGAAAAGATGTTTTCATAATATTGTTGATCCTCATTATTTGTGGATTCTGTGTCTGCACACTTGCCTACTAGCTAAAATGTACTGGCAGCCCCCAAATCAACACTCTCAGGGCTTTCATGTCCATTTGCAGATAAGCGCAAAGTGGTGAAAATTTTGATTCACTCGAAGTGCACGTTCCCAGCTGAGGGGAACAAGGTGACGCTCTGCCCTGTTGTTTCAGCCCATGCTGTAAACAAGTGTCCTTCTTGCAGTCTATTTAGTGCCTCATTTATTATCTTTTTGTGCCTTGTGTTGGTGACTCGTCTGTTTAATATGTCCCCCATGTGTAGTGCTGCAATGCTGCCTGGTGTTCCTCAGGGCAAGAGGCTGTGACGTGCCTTCACAGAGAAAGAATTTGTGTTTGACAAGCTTCTTTCATACACGAGGTACGGTGCTGTTAGTCTAAGTTCAATGTTAATATATCAACGATATATATTAAATAAGGTGACTTTAAAGAGAAACACACAGAGAAAAAGGTTATGTATTGATCAGTTGAAGAAAATTTGGCTAAAGTTTGCAGGAACCTAACCCTGCATTTCCTGTAGGAGCAGTAGGTCATATTCACTGATTCAGTGTTCACAGTGACTTTGTAGAATGTCACACTGTGCATAACGAAAACTGACTGTATCTTATATAATCTTCACATACTCCTTTATAACAGGCAGGGTAGGGAACAGGGTGTCCACATTCTACGGGCTATTACAGACCTTATGAAACAAGTAGAGAATTTAAAATGTCTTGTGTTCAGCATAAGAGCCACGAGATTTGGACAAAGAAGATCTATGATGAACTGATGTTTAAGGAAAAATTACCTGGCAAGAGACTGTAGTTTTGAGAGGAAGAGGGAGAACTGAGCCAGAAAGAAGGACCAGTTTTTAAACTCTCCAAGTATTCCCATTGCTTGGTGAGGAGATTCGGAGCTAAGGTGCTGATGTGATAAAGGAAAAGTAGCAACCAAGGGATGAAATAATGGATTTGGTAACCATATATAGGGTGTAAGTTAAGCTGTGGTTCTCAAAGTGGGGTCCCTGGACCAGCAGCATGAGCATCACCTGGGAACTGGGAAGAAATGCAAATTGTCAGGTGCTGTTGCAGACCTGCTGAACTGCAAATTCTGGGGTGGGTCCTGGCAATCTGGGTTTCAACAAGACTTCCAGGTGCTTCTGGTGCCCATCAAGTTTATGAGCCAATGAAATAGAAAAATGATTACAACACGTCACCATGCCCAGGTAAGCCGCAGGGCAGGGAGGTGGTATTTTTTGGATTATAAGACACATTTTAAATTTTAGGAAAAAGTAATTCAGTGTCTGTTTCATCGTGAGGATTCCAAAGATGCCATTTTAGCTCTATGCATGTGAAGCTCTTTTTTCCACAATATGTTTTCCTTTAGAGAGACCTTGGTAAGTCATTTACCACTTACCACATGTTCTGAGAGTCCCTCATTTCTTGACATCCCCTTTCAGACGTCAAAATGTACTTTATTTTTGTGCACAATCTCCTCTATTTAGAGTCTGGAATTCTCTTCCTATAGGATCATGTATAGTACATACAGCCTTACTGTCAATTTGGAATGCCATTGGTTTCTTCCAAAAGCTTAGAATGTTTTAGAATTTAGAACCTGATGAATAGAGAATTTACATGCTTCTGTGTAGGATTCATATTTTTCAGATGTCCCGAGGTATCCCAACTTGCCAGTAATGTGACCTTAAGATTTAGCAGAACTTGAAAATCTGAATATAGTAGAAAATGAATTCCATCTGTAATATTAACATTTACAAAATAAATGATCATATTATTAACGTACCAATAAGAATTTTCTATATTCTAGGCTCTGAAAGTATCTTGCTTACATAGTAAACCTGATAAATTTTCAAAGATAAGCCAATTAACTTTTCAGCAAATGCTTTACTTGAGTGTATCTTGGCTTCCTTTTTGACAATTGTGGCCTTAATGTCACTGTAATGTTTTCTTTTTCTGGGAATCAGATAATCTTGTATTTGGTGAACACTTTAATTTTTAATGGTCACTTGTATTTTGTGATATGCATGTGTTCAAATAATCTATAAGAACTAACCATTACCACCCACATATAAGATTATACAGGAATGGAAGAATTTTGGCTGACTTACTGTATATAATTGTTCGGCCAAAGCAGATGGTAAACTCTAGTACATACAATGATTTAGGGGTTTGAAGCAGTTTCTTTAAATACAAATAATCTCAAAAATGCTAATATATAAAGTATATTACTTACAGTGTTAACTAACCAAAATAGTTAAATTTTTTATCTTTCCTCCCTTTATAAGGATGCATCCATTATATAGATTCTGTACAAAGCTACAAAGATCACTTTTTTTCTTTTCAAAATTTATTTATTTTAATTTTTAATAGTGAGAACCTTAGTGTTGGGCAAATTGCTGCACAATTACTGGAAATGCTGAGAGTCTTTTGATAAAGTGTAGAAGTCAAAAGATAATGAAATGTACATTTCTCCAATGTCAAGTCCTTTGAGCTTCTGTCTAGTTGTACTCTGAAGAGATGGAAGATTAAGTACCAGCACAAGACACAAGGGAACAGGCTGCCAACTTGAGGGCTTACCATGGACAACAGAGTGCCTGGCAGACACTTGGAGATTGAATCTGGGCTTTGTCCATGGCTGGGCCCTGAGAGGAGGATTTTGCTTAAATGATCAGAGAATAGACCACCTTTTTTCTCGTTAATAAGTAATATTTACCATGTAAATTTCTTTATATATCTCTGAATAAAATAAAATTATAACCCGTATAGAAATCAACTCTTACTGACAAACCCCACAGCCTTCTTTAGAGAGCTCAACAGAAAATGTCTGAGCTGACTGTGAATTGGTCTTCTCTGAAAGGCAACCAGCCCTTCATTGATAGCCCTGGATAAGGAAGGACAGATACAATTCTTTGAAGATGTTGAGCTGAATTGAGAACCAAAAATCCAACCTCCAGTTGGCTCCTCTGTGAGAATGGATGGCCGGCCTTATTTCACAGGCTGGGCAGTTGAGGTTTCAGATGAGCTTAATTGCTCTGTTACACAGGGATGGAAAAGGAGGAATGTGACATTGATTCAGTGCTCAGATTTTGCAGGTAAAGATAGGGTCATAGAAGGGAATAAAGATTTTAGCAAATTGGTTTTTTGTTCTCTACAGTAGAAGTAATTTAAGAAACAGATTGTCTCTCACTCCAACTTCTCTTCCCTGTTATCTTCTGTAATATGGCTGTAAAAATTCTCTCTTTAAAGATTTCAGTCTTGGGCCAGCACCGTGGCTTAGTGGTTAAGTGCGTGCGGTCCATCACTGACGGCCCGGGTTCGGATCCCAGGTGCACACGGATGCACCGCTTCTCTGGCCATGCTGAGGCCACGTCCCACATACAGCAACTAAAAGGAGTACAAATATGACATACACCTCTCTATTGGGGCTTTGAGGAAAAAAAAGAGGAAGATTGGCAATAGATCTTAGCTCAGAGCCAGCCTTCCTCAGCAAAAAGAGGAGGATTAGCACAGATGTTAGCTCAGGGCTCATCTTCCTGACACACACACACAAATTTCAGTCTTTTTTCTTTGCTGTCTGTTTATTATCATCTTTATGAATGCTTTGATTTCACCATCTTCTTGGCACCACAACGGTAGCCATTGAGATGGTATTATAGATTCAGTTTTGAAATTTTATCATCTTATCTCTATTTCCTCTGCCATTTATTAGTTTTAGTTCTTACTGCATCTTATGCTTGAAAATATTTGAAGCTTATAGTGTGTATCAGTTTCTTATTTTCTCAACTTTTTATTATCTAAGTGCCCTCAACTATCACTTTTTTAAGAAAAGAATTGAAATACGTAAAAGAACAATACACTGTAATAAATTGACCAATTATAAAATTAAGTTCAACCTGAAATCCCTCCTCACTTAACAGAGACCATCTTTCATAATTCACCACGTTTTAGTTTGGGCAGGGTCAGTTTATCAATGATTTTTGGATGTTTTAAACCACACGAGATGAATACAATATGGTAAAATTGTTAATCTTGCAGAAGTTGTAGAATTTACTGATGGTTAGAGAAGTTGATGGTGGAGAACCTGAATCATATGAAAAGTAGTTGATTAATTAGCACCTGACAGAGTTTGTTAATTTGTTAAAGATGATGATAAGACATACATGTTGAAAAGATAACTTTGCATATCAGAGTATTGTCAGAGGCCACTGGGAAAATTCATAATGTTCTCAAATAGTACAAAAAATGACCATTTTTTCATAAAAGATGTCATACATGATGGCATCAAATACTTACGTCAGAAAATTTGCAATGAAGAAAATTAACACTTGAGTCATTTTAATTCTAACCATGTGTTCATGCTTACTATTAGGTTAAAATCAATTTTTAGAAATAAAGTGATAAATGATGTACTTGCTTAATTTTTAATTATTTTAGGAAAAGACTTTTTCACATTTAAAAAAAATGTTTATTTGTATTTATTTTATGCTGAATTTATTCCTAGGTCTAAAGACTTTTTTTAAATTAACTAACAACAATACTTTTCAAACTCTTTCAAAAAGTTGAAGAAGATAGAATACTTCTAAAGTCATCCTATGGGGTTAGTACTACCCTGATATCAAAGCCAAAGACACTAAGAGAAAGGAAAACTACAGGTCAATACCTTTCATGAATATTGATACAAAAATCCTCAATAAAATAGTAACAAAGCAAATTCAGCAGCATATTAAAAGGATTATACATCATTTTTAAGTGGGATTTATTCCTGGAATACAAGGATGTTTCAATATATGAAAAGGAATCAATGTAATTAACCACATTAACAGAATGAAGGAAAAAAAGTGATCATCTCAATGGATGCAGAAAAGGCGTTTGACAAAACTAAACATGCTTTCATGTTAAAAACACTAAAAAACCCTCAGAGTAAAGGGAAGCTATTTCAACATAATAAAAGCCATATACAGAAATCCACAGAGAACATCGTATTCAAGGGTGAAAGACTGAAATCTTTTTATCTAAGATCAGGAGAAAGGCAAGAAGGCCCACTTTGACCACTTCTATTCAACATGGTATTAGAAGTTCTAGCCAAAGCAATTAAGCAAGAAAAAGAAAGAAATAGCATTCAAATTGGAAAGGAAGTAGTAATATTACATTTGCTTACACATAATATCTTATATGTTGAAACCCCTAAAAATTCCACAAAAAAATTTTAGACCTAATAAATTATGCAAAGTAGTGGGACACAAAATTAACCTGCAAAAATTAGTTGTTCTTCTCTATATTAATAACAAGTAATCTGAAAAAGAAATTGAAAAACTTTACATTTTTATTTACAATAGCATAAAAAGAGTAAAATACTTAAGAATCAACTTACTTACGGAGGTAAAAATTCCAATGATTTTTTTGCAAAAATAGAAAAATGTATCCTAAAATTCATATGGACTCTCAAGGGAGCCTGAATAGTCATAATAATCTAGAAAAAGAAGAACAAAGTTAGAGAACACACACTTCCTGATTTCAAAATTTACTACAAAGTAATCAAAACAGTGCGGTACTGGCATAAATACACACAATATACTAATGGAATATTATAAAGAGTCCAGAAATAAACCTTTGCATATATGGTCAAATGATTTTTGACAAGGGTGCAAAGATCATTCATTGGAGAAAGGATAAGTTTTTCAACAAATGGTGCTGGAAAACTGGATGCCCACATGAAATAGAATGATGTTGGACCCTTATATTACACCATATACAAAAATTAACTCAAAATGGATCCAAGATATAAATGTTAGAGTTGAAGCTATAAAATCCTTAGAAGAAAACACAGGGTAAAAGCTGCATGTCATTGCGTCCAAATGCCATTGTCAACAATGATTTCTTTACTATGACACCAAAGACATAAGCAACAAAAAAAATAACAAATTGGACTTCATCAAAATGAAACGTTTTCTGTATCACAAGATACTAGCAACAGAGTAAAAAGGCAATGCACAGAATGGTTGAAAAGATTTGCAAATCACATATCTGATAAGGGATTAATATCTAGCATATATAAAGAACTCCTACAACTCAAAAATAAAAAAAAACCAATTTAAAAATGCACAAAGGATTTGAATAGACATTTCTGCAAACAAGATATAAAATGGCCAGTAAACACATGAAAAGATGTTCAACATCACTAAGTATCAGGAAAATGCAAAATAAAACCACAATGAGATACATATTCACACCCATTAGCATAGTTACTATCACAAAATCAGAAAATAACAAGTGTTTGCAAGGATGTTGAGAAATTAGACCGCTTGTGCAATGAAGGTGAGAACATAAAACTGGAAAAGAGTATGGCAGTTCCTTCAAAAATTAAAAATAGAATTCACCATATGATCTAGCAATTCCACTTATGGGTTCTGAAATAATAGAAAATACATTCATCAGTCTCTGCCTCTAGTTCCTGGCACAGAGCTCCTAAAACTTTGTAATTTCCTAAATGATAAGAACACTAGGAGCAACTCTTATTCTAATATTTGTCTTTGACACCATCCCTGACACAGAGACCCTAAAACCCTTGTAATTTCCATTTTTTTTTTTTAGGAAGATCAACCCTGAGCTAACATCCGTGATAATCCTCCTATTTTGCTGAGGAAGACCAGCTCTGAGCTAACATCTATTGCCAATCCTCCTCCTTTTTTCTCCCCAAAGCCACAGTAGATATTTATATGTCATATTTGCATATCCTTCTAGTTGCTGTATGTAGGATGTGGCCTAAGCATGGCCGGAGAAGCGATGTGTTGGTGCGCGCCCGGGATCCGAACCTGGGCCGCCAGTAGCGGAGCATGTGCACTTAACTGCTAAGCCATGGGGCCGACCTCCTTGTAATTTCCTAATTGATAAGAACACTAGGAGAAGCTTTTGTTCTATTGAGGCAACTCTGGGTAGGCTTCTGGATGGCTCCCAGATGGGGGCTGGTCACCAGGAAGACCAAGCCCTGATTAGAAGCTTCGAATTTTTAGCCCTACCCCTTATTTTGCAGAAAGGGGACGGGGGCTGGAAACTGAGTTAATAATTAATCATGCCTACGTGACAGAGCCTCCATTAAAATCCCAATAGAAGGAGGTTCAGAGAGCTTCCAGGTTGGCAATGACAAGGAGTGCTTGGAGAGTGGTGCACTTGGATATGGCATGAAAGCTTTGTGCCCCTTCTCACATACCTTTCCTTATGCACCACTTCCATCAGCTGTTCTTGAGTCATATCCTCTTATAATAAACTGGTGATCTAGTAAATGTTTCTCTGAGTTTTGTGAGCCACTCTAGTAAATTAATCAAACCCAATGAGGAGGTTGTGGAAAACTCTGGTTTATAGCCAGTCAGTCAGAAGTACAGGTAACAGCCTGGGCTTGTAACTGGCATCTGAAGTTGAGGTGAGGTAGGGTGGATGTGTAGTCTTATAGGACTAAGCCCTCAACCTGTGGAATCTGATGTATCTCTGGGTTGACAGCATCAAATTGAGTTGAATTATCTGACGACTAGTTGGCATTCCAAGAATTGCTTGTTGGAGGTGTGGGGAACCCTCCCACGTGTGAAAAAATGAATCTCAGAACACCATTTATGGGCATACACCCAAAATGATTGAATGCAGAGGTATAAAGACATAAATGTACACCCGTGTTCTTAACAGCATTATTCAAAATAGCCAGAAGCTGGAAGCAAACCAGGTGTCCATCAACAGATGAAATGACAAAAAAAACGTGATGTATACACACAGTGGAATACCATTCACTCTTAAAAAGGAAGAAATTCTGACACATGTTATGACAAGGAAGAACCTTGAGGACTTTATGCTAAGTGAAATAAAGCCAGCCACAAAAGGAAAAATACTGTATGATTCCACTCATACAAGGTACTTAGAGAACTCAAATTCATAGGAATAAAAAGGAGAATGGTGTTTCCCAAGGGCAAGAGGGAGAGATAACAGGGAGTTGTTGCTTAATGAGCACTGAGTTTCAGTGCAAGGTGAAAATAGTTCTGTGGATGGTTGGAGGTTATGGCTACACAATAATGTGAATGTACTGCATGTCACTGAAGTGTACACTTAAAAATGGTTAAAATGGTCAATTTTAGGTTATGCATATTTTATGACCATTTAAAAAAATTATTTTCAACAAATGAACAAACACTAGTTACATGCAATAGCATAGATGAATATCACAACCAAAATGCTGCATAAAAGAAATTATATTCAAAAGGCTATAGATTTTTTAATTCCATATATATAAAATCTAAAAAAGAAACAAAACCGAGGTCTGGCTTCCAGTAATGGTGGAGTGGCTTGTTGAACTAACACTTTCACAGATAACAATGATAAAATCTGCATAAAACATTATATGTATTTATATAGAATCATGTATTTATATGTAATACACATATAATAAATGTGTATATGCGTGCATGTATAAATGTCTTCCGAAAGCAAGCAGAACTGAGAGGGAACCTTCCCTTAAATGATGGGAATTGCACCAGGAGATATTTTCAAGCTTGAGTCTTTGCCTCAAATCATTCCAAAATCTGTACATGGCCCAGACAGGGGCAAAACTACAGTCTTATTTGTAATGTTAGAGGATGTACTTTGGGGCTGACAGAGTTGCTGGAAAGTTAAGGGAGAAATTCTGGAAGGGAGGGAGACACACAGAGGAAATTCTCAAAATATGTACGTAAGTCTCCCCCACACACACACCAAATTGGCAGATCTTTGAACAACACACATGCAGGGTAGACCCCAGAGGGCTTAGTGTAAAAACAGGAATTGGCAGATGAAAGAACTGAATGAGGATTTCAGCTATGCTCACGGTAAAGGAGAGAAGATTGGAGTTTCAGTCCAGCCAAGTTAACTCCCTGCTAGAAAAATAACAACACTCTTCAGAGGAATACAATAGAATCCATAGTCTCTATAACTATCATTCATGGTTTCCAGTACACAGATTATTTTTTTTTATTTATTTTTCCCCCAAAGCCCCAGTAGATAGTTGTGTGTTATAGCTGCATGTCCTTCTAGTTGCTGTATGTGGGACGTGGCCTCAGCATGGCCATAGAAGCAGTGCCTCGGTGCACGCCCGGGATCTGAACCCAGGCTGCCAGTAGCAGAGCACGCACACTTAACCACTAAGCCACGGGGCCGGCTCTCCAGTACACAGGTTAAAAAATCATGAGATTTGAAGAGATGGGAAAATGTAATCCATGTATGACCAAAAGCAGGGAGTAAAAACTCTCCCCAAGGTGTTGCAATTAGCTGACAAGGATAAGACAGCAGCTATTATAAAAGATGATCAAGGTGGTATGAAAAATATTCTCATAATCAATGCACATATCTGGAAACTCAGCAGAGAAATGGAAATTACAAAAAACAACCAAATAGGAAGATTAAATAAAAAAATACTTTTGAGTTTACATGTACATCAGAAACAGTAGAAGAGGGCCGACTCTGAGGTTTAGCGGTTAAGTGTGTGGGCTCCACTGCTGGCGGCCCCGGGTTCGGATCCCGGGCACGCAACGATGCACCGCTTCTATGGACATGCTGAGGCTGCGTCCCACATACAGCAATTAGAAGGATGTGCAGCTATGACATAGAACTATCTACTGGGGCTTTGGGGTGAAAAATAAATATATAAATAAAATTAAAAATAAAAAGGAACAGTAGAAGAAACATGAAGATAGAGCAATAGAAATTATCCAGTCTGAACAAAAGAATGTAAAAATTTTGAAGAAAAATGAACAAAACCTTACCTGTGAGATGATTGAGTCCCCAGCAGAGAGGGGAGAGACAGAGAAATTAAATGATGCAGAAAGGCAAATCAATAAGTAATAGCATAAAACTTCCAAAATTTGGTGGAAAATCTAAAATTTTAGATCCAAGGAAGTCAGCAAACCCAGAAAATAAAATACAAAATAAAACCATACTTGGGCATATGATAGTCAAGCTGCTAAAATCCAAAGACAAAAACAAAATCTTGAAAGCAGTCAGGGAAATACATATATACAGAGGAAGACATTACATACAGGGAGAAATAATGTCAATGATGGATGATATATTATCAAAAACAAAAGAGACAAATCAACAAAAATATGACATCTTTCAAATGCAGAAAGAAAACCCAAAAGTCAACACAGGATACTATATTTAGCAGATCTCACTTTCCAAAAGAAGGCAGAAGCCACAATAATATTCCGCACACCTATTAGGTGGCTGAAATAAAAAATAAACTTGCAAATATCAAGTCCTGGTGAGGACAAGGAGCAACTAGAACTGGGAATGCAACATGATAGTTGCATTCGGATAACGGTTTAGCAGGTTCTTATAAAGTTAAACATACACTTATTATATGACTCAGATATCCCACTCCTAGGGATTTACTTAAGCAAATTGAAAACTAATGTTTAAAAAAAGTCTTTGGGTGAATGTTCATAACCATGTTATTCGTAATTGCCACAAGCTGGAAATAAACTAAATGTCCTTCATCAGGTGAATGGAGAAAGAAACTGTGGTGAATTGGGACATTAGAATACTACTTGGCAATAAAAAGGATAAACTCTTGATTCACACAACAACATGGATGAATCTTGGCTGCATTTCTGTAAGTGAAGGAAGCCCGATTCAAAAGGCTGTACAGTATGTGGTTTCGTTTGTATGACTTTCTAGAAAAGTCAGCATTACAGAGATGAAAAATGATCAGTGGTTGCCAAGGGATGGAATGGGGGAAGGGGTTGACTACACAGGGACAGTATGAGAGAATTTGGGGGAGTGAAAAAAACTGCCCTGTATGCTACTGTGGAGGTGGATACATGACCATAAAGTTGTCAAAACCCACAGAAATGTAAACTACAAAGAGTGAATTTTACTCTGCACATTTTAAAAATCAATCAGGATGCTGGGGAACTCAGATGAAATGCAGTGAAAAATGAATCTCACTGTATGACTAGCATGTGACATAGCCACACATAATGGGTGGGGATGAAAGGTCCTGACCTAAGTTACATTGGAAGACAGTGTTTTCATGGGATACTGTAAAACTAAAGTACTGTACACAAACACTGTACTTTAGGTTGTAAGTTTGTTTTTCATAAGGGTAAGGATTATCAATTCTGAAACTAGTTGACACATTAGTAAATATATTGTAGCTAACTGGAGTTAAGTTTCTCACTGTTGGTGAAAGAAGTTAAAAATAAACAAAAGGAGAATGCTAGAATAAACTCTGTGGTGCTGGATAGGAGTTGGAATTATCAGTATGAAACCATGTCACTTCTAATATATCTATCCAGACAGATGGATAGATTGATAGATCAATAGATAGATGTGTACACCCGAGTTTATATTCATACATACATTTCCAGGCTCTGCTGAGAGGGTCCAGAAGCAGTGACACCCTAGTATCAATGAGCACACTTAGCTCTCAGATCTTGGTTTCTAAATATCATTCTCCAATAAAAAGAACCAGGTTTTCTTGGAGAAATGTCTAATTCTACGGCTGGAAATGGAAAATACAATATGAGCCTGGACCATCTTGTAGTGCCAGAAAGTAGTATAGTGCTTTAAATAAAACACAGCAGGACCGGCCCCGTGCCTTAGCGGTTAAGTGCGCACACGCTGCTGCTGGCAGCCTTGGTTCCGATCCTGGGCGCGCACTGACGCACCGCTTCTCCGGCCATGCTGAGGTCGTGTCCCACATATAGCATCTAGAAGGATGTGCAACGATGACATACAACTATCTACTGGGGCTTTGCGGGGGGAACAATAAACGAATAAAATCTTAAAAATAAAAACACACAGCAAATGATGAGATGTGTCAAAAGGAAGCAATCTGGAAGACTTTCCAATGGCTCAAGTTGGAAAACTGTGAACAACAAAGTAAATAATGTTAACATTGGATTATTACGCAGAGAATAAAACAAATATCCATGAGTCTATACTGACATAAAATAGATTAAATAAGAAAGGAAGAAAGAAAGAGGAATAAAAAAGAATAAGAGAAAGAAAGGAAGAATGAAGGGAGAGGGAGGGAGGGAATCTTCCTCAAAGAATTCCAAATAATAAATGTGGCTGGATAGCATGAAATAGATAATAGCCACTAGAACACCACAGTAATAATTATTGTGGGTAAGGCTGACTGATGAATGCAAAAACTGTGGGTGAAACTTAAAAAAAAAATAACATTTGCACAGCCTCAAATCATCTCCCTCAAAATACATAACTTTTTTACGTTACTTACTTTAAAAGACCTATGACTATTGAAAGCAAAAGTTATAACACTGTATTGTGGGATTTATAACATGGGAAGATGTAAAATTTATGACAACAATAGCACAAAGGACAGACAGAGGTAAATGGAACTGTTCTGTAGCAAATCTTCCATATTTTACATTGATTAAACTGGTGCACTATTAAGTCTAGGTAGGCTGTGCTATGTTAAAGATGCATATTGTAATATGGACCAACCAGTAAAAAATGCAAAAGTGTGTCACTTAAATGCTAATAAAGGAATTCAATAGCATACAAAAAAGGTTTGTACAAGAATATTCAAAGGAGATGACCTGCACCTCCCCAGGAGGAAGATGAGCCCACTGCGGGGCAGCCACAGAGCAGAACGCCCTCGGCCGTGCCGATGAGCAAACGCTGACACACACATGTTGGGAGAGACTCATAAACCTCGTGCCGAGGGAAGCAAGCTGGACAGAGAACAATAAACGTGGGATGATTTCAGGCAAGACGAACCTATGCTGAAAAAACCAGAACAGTGGTTGCCTCGGGGGAAGGACAAAATTGTCTAGGAAGGAACAGGAAGGGGTTTTCTGGGGGTGATGGAAATATCCTATTCTTAAAGGGGTGAAGGTTATATAGGTATGTTTATTTGCCAAAACTGTACGGTTGAGAATTGTGCCTTTCAGTGTGCGTACTTCTTACCCCCCCCACACACAAAGGACTAAAAGAATAATAAAGTGAGGTGGGAATGGGATGGAGTGTGGAAGAAACAAAAATGGCAGATGATTAGTAGTTGTTGAAGCTGGGTGACGAGCCTACTATGCTGTTTTGTTTATTTTGTATATTGTTTAAATTGTTCTGTAATAAAACACTTGTATAAGAAGACAAACTCATTATATAGTGTTCGCTGGTAAGACGTCAGTTAACTTTGGGGAGGAAGGAGGGAGAAAGGGATTGTCGGGGCCTGAGTGAAGCTGGTGCTAGTTCTTGGTCACACAAGTGTGTTCACTTTGTAATAATTCTTTGAGGTTTACATGGATGACTTCTACGTATATTTCTATATGCATGTTATACATCAATAAACATTTTAAATCCGGCATATTTGCAAAAAGATCCTAACTCAATATCTCAGAATAACAGCAGTGAATTGTTTTAAAGTGGAACACGTTCACTCATGGTATCATCAGATGGATTTTAGTACTCCCAAGTATCTAGTAATGCCCTCACCCTTGAGTGGTCCCCCTGGGTCGTTCCATTTTTGCCTCAATTTGGCAAATGGCATGGCTTTGAGTTTTTATGATGGGTATGGGCCCTTAAGGTGGGTGGGTTCCAAGGGGAGGATCTCTGCAGCAACCCTGATCACAGGGTCCAGAGGGAGGATCGTGGCAGGCTGGATGGATGGAGGGGATGGTAGGAGATGGCCTTGAAAAGGCTAATTCCAGGATCCCATGCACCTGGTATTTCCATTTGAGATATTGAATTTACATTTCAAATACTGGCCAGGGACCTTCCACCAGGGCTGCAAGTATCCTTCCCAATAGCCAGGCTTGTGAGCCCCACCCCTACCCGAGTACTGGCCTCAAAGGATGCAGCCCAACCACACTGCACAACTCTGGGGGATGGGCAAGACATGGAGAGATGGCATCTTATAGAGAAGAGGCGGGGTAGAAGGTGGGGTGTAGAAGCAGAGGGGCATGGGCCAGGGGTGGAGAGCCAGGTGGGAGTTGGGTCTCCTAGCTGTGCATGCTGGGCGCTTTTGTCTGTTAACCGTTCCCGGCTGGGAGCTTGCAGGACTGCAGGTCTACAACTCCCAAGATGCTCTGGACACGGGGCAGTGCCTAGCCCTGGGGGGAGGAGCATGGCGGTGAAGGCTTGCCTGAGAGCCAAACTGCCATTGACTCAGGACTCTGGTCCTGCACATGCTCCAACTGGACTGAGTCCCGGAGGGATGTGACGGGACTAGAGGGACGAGGGAGTTAGGAGAGTGTGGCAGTTTCATGGGCAGCCGCGGGCCTGCAGCGTGCAACTGCTTTTGTCCAAAATTGAAGCTGGACTCGCGCCTCTTCCCCACCGCCTCCCTCCGTTGCTTGATTCCTCCTCCCCCCTGTGTGCCTGTGGGTCTTTCCACAGCCTCCTACCTAGTCCAGGGCCAGGTGCTTCTCTAAACTGCTTATCGGAACTGGTTTGACGTCCCAGAAACTTTCCAGTTTGCCTGATGCCCTCTGCCTTCTCCAGCCAAAGTGCCATCATTTCATCAGCTTTTGGGAGACATTCGCCCTTGTGGCCCCTCTTGCAAGCACAACTTAAGAGTTTGCAGGGTGGTAACATTGGTTGTTGCTTGCCTTTTTTGCAGATGTGGAAGTTGAGACATCTGTGAGGTTAATCACTGGTTTCCCCAGGATCCACTAAGAGTAGAGGAGAACAAATCAATTCCCAGGCAAGTATCTAGTAGGCCGTTTTCACTAACCCATTCCAGTGCAGAGGCCTCTGAAACAGCATCTTTAAGATGTGAATAGCTTAAGTATTTTGCCCTTTAGATTGATCACCTAATCTCAGCTCAGGCCTGAGTGGCCAGTCTCTCAGGGACATGGGTGGTGATTCTGATCACTCAGGAAGAGACCGGTGGTCCAGCTTTGGGAGAGGCATGTTCATGGTAGACAGCACTTAGGCAGCATTTGAAACCCGTCAGCTTTAACATCTCTGCTTTGGATTCAGGCAAGGTTCCCGGATAAACACGCCTTGGGATAATCAGATGTACCATATTCTTTAAAAATTGGTTACATCAGTGAAAAGAACAGAACATAAAATATCCTGCTCAATTGCAAAAGATAAAATGCAAGCAAGATTTTCTTGTTAATTTCTTTCTGCTCATTCTCTTGGCTGTACTGTACGCTTGAATGCAGAAACAAAACACTTGAATTGCCATATTCTCTTTTCCTGAGATTGGTAAATTAACTTAAAAGTCATATTGAAACCTGTGGAGGAATGATTAGCAGTTTTTCTGACTTATGTCATCCATAAAACTCTGGGCGTTGATCTAAATGAAAACAAGTCCTTGTTTATATTACACACCCCAATAGGTTACATTTCCGATTCCTGAATGTGGAATATAATCAAAAAAACAGGAAAACCTGGTCATGGAAACTAGACTCTGTCACTATGTCAAGAATTTGCCTCTTTATGAATTAATGACACATGAATTCTTCAACGTTTTTGTAAAGAAAGGATGAGAATCTCTGCAGTGTCTCTGAATGTGGCAAGACGGGGACTTCTCGTTAGACCACATCCTCAAGTTCTTCTCTCGTGCTCAATAGGCCCAGGTGATAGGCTGTGTGGTCAGGTGCAGCGCCGCTCCCCAGCCACCAGTGTTCCATCCTACTCTGGCCTGTGACCTCTTCAGGGGGTTCTGATGACACTCGTCCACAAGTGTTGGAAGGAGACATTGTAACGTGAGGATATTTCTCATCTTGAAACAATGATTAATTGAGACGAAAGTCTCTGCGTCTGTGTGCTCTGATGCACTGCTGTTGGGGTGTGGCTCCAGTGACCACTGTACTCCCAGCAGTCCCCACAATGACTGCCTCAGACATTTGATCTCCTGGTGCAACCACAGCAGCTGTTGACAGAGCTGGGCGCTCGTCGTGGTTAAGTGTCTTCCGTCAGATTTTGCGGATCTGACCCTCCTCTGCTCAATCCCTTCCCATTGCTAACTGCTGCATTGATTGCTTTGTAGTTGTTTCTTAGGAGCCACTGTGTGTAACTGGATTTCACAGTGTCTTTAGGGACCCACCTTCACTACATGATTCACTGTACAACAGCCACCTATCCTGGTGTAGCCCATGTTCGTCCTCTAAAGTGGAGCTGTGAAGAACCCTATTTACTCAGAGCTCCTCTCCTTCTCGTGCTGCTGGGGCTGCTTATGAAGCTGGGCATCTCGTCTTTGGTCTCATCATATTATTCTTTTCATCGATTATTCTGAAGTCAGATACGACTTTGTTAACAATGTGGACACTGGTTGTCACAGGCACTTTTATGTATCTTCCCCAACAGCTCTGTGAAGTAGGCCTGTGATCCTCATTTTACAGGGGGGACACTGAGGCTCAGAGAGGTCGACTAGTTTCCTTCACACAGTTTCTTGGTGCATTTTGAGTCTCCACCTGGAACTCCGCCTCTCAGGTGTGTGCACTTAGATGGTTTTCCAATTTGTCCCTCTCTGCCAGCCTCACCAAAGGCACACGGCCCATCCTGAGTCCATTGTCTGCTAGTTGACAGTCACCCTGCACAAACAGGCCCTGGGTGGGGAGTGGACTAGCACGGCGTGGTCGTCTGGCATACGCTGGGCAGATTCTAGGTTTATTGCAAGAGCTGGAGTAGTGGAAGATACTGACCGTCACTCACCTGCAAGGATTCTTATGTAGACATACTCCACAGACTTTTTGCAGGTGTCATGTCTTTTTGTCTTCATTCCTCCTCTGGGCTTTCTCCTACAGTCCATGCTGTGCAGGAACATACAGTACAGAGACTGGTGAACATAATACTGTTGCCCTACACCAAACGGTCACATCACTCACTTTTCTAATTATGAAAGAATTACATACTTTGTAAAAAAACTCAAATTACACAGATCTATGTAGAGTAAAGTGAAACCTTCCACTTCCATCCCCTTCCCTGCAAACTCACTCCCCTTCTCAGAAGGAACTATTGTTAAGAGGTGGCAGCTTATTCTTCTGGACATTTCCTATGAATTTATAAATACACATAAAGAATTTTTTAACATAAATAAATTACATAACTACATCGTTTTGCAACTTGCTGTTTCCCAAAACATATATCATAGACGTCTCTCCTTATCAGTGCACGTCACTCTAACTTAGCTTTTTAGAAGTTTTAGAGCTACTCCAAAGAACAGGAATACCACGATCTGTTTATTTCTTCTTTGATAGAGATGGGGTTATTTCCAGTTTCACTATTATACATAATGCTGCAGTAAGATCCTTGTATGGAATTTATTACACTGTTATTCAACTGCTCTATTTTCTTTGTTCCCTTTTAGTCAGAGACTATGATATATTTTTAACAATTTTATGGGAATTATTTTATAGGGAAATTAATTTTATCTCTGAATCAAGACATTTATGGGGAAACTGGACTTCAAGGTCATCCATCTCAGTATTCTGGAGAAAAATCCTGAAAGTCAGAAGATATTATGCTTACTGCATCACATTCTAACAAGTCATGTTAACAATTTAAAGTTGAATGTTTGGGCTGGCCCGGTGGCGAAAGCAGTTAAGTGCGGGTGCTCCGCTGTGGCGGCCTGGGGTTCGCGGCGGCCCAAGGTTGGCGGGTTCGGATCCCAGGCACTCACCGACGCACTGCTTGTCAAGCCATGCCGTGGCGGCATCCCATATAAAGTGGAGTAAGATGGGCATGGATGTGAGCCCACGGCCAGTCTTCCTCAGCAAAAAGAGGAGGATTGGCAGATGTTAGCTCAGGGCCGATCTTCCTCACAAAGCAACAATAAAAAACAAAATAAATAAAGTTGAATGTTTGTATAGCCTCTACAGTCTTTGTTCAGAAGAAGGATGACTTTTTCTTGTCTTGAAAACTTCTGACTCCAGGGGCTCTCAGTTGGGCTTCAGAGAGGATAAGATGTTGGTGTTGTATATGTTTCTCTTCAGCTGTAGGCTGCATCTTCTAAAGATCATAGAATTGAACATGGTCCTATCTATATATATGATTTGGGTCAAAAATTCAAAGTAATGAACCCAAGATAGGAATCTATAACTTTGGTTCATTTATAAAATTTTTTATTTATTTATTTATTTTTTCCCCAATAGCCCCAGTAGATAGTTGTATCTTATATCTGCACATCCTTCTAGTTGCTTATGTGGGATGCAGCCTCAGCATGGCCAGAGAAGCGGTGCGTCGGTGCGCACCCGGGATCCGAACCTGGGCCACCAGCAGCAGAGCTCGCACACTTAACCGCTAAGCCACAGGGCCGGCCCTATAACTTTGGTTCTTAATGAAGAGTTTCCTTTGATATCCTCATGTCTCTGTGACTACTAGTAAAAACTCACCTATGGATGAAGAGATGTGGTTCTACTGGCAATGTCTGTCTTGAACATCCATAGTTAAAGCTGCCAAATCCATAGGCAGATTAGACTTGACCTATGACCGCTGCCTTTGTTCTTTGACCCGGGGAAAATAAGAATTTAAAAAAACTGTTGTTACTAGCACTGAATGTTAGAAATGCCCATTAAAGAGTGAGTTTGATTTGATAAACTAAAGGGAGTATAAGCAGAACAAAATCTTTAATATCTATGAAATTTCAAAAAAGTTCTAATTTTTTTAACTGTAACTCTATTTTTGCAACAATGCAAAATGTATATATATGAATGAAATATCCCTCTGTCCATTTCTTAAGTCGTTTCCATTGGTTTGATGGATTTATCCTCTAATCAGGATTCCAAGTGTGAAAGAACAGCTTGGTATTTCAAAGAAAAGAAGCCATTGATATTTGATTTTCTTTTAGCTCGGCATCCTACAGCTTTGAGGAATAAATTATCATGTAATGATACAATGATTCTGAAATCTAATTGTTAATTAGAGGGATGTAAGGGATGATTGAATGGTGGTTCGTCCCCATGGTCAGGGGTATTGTACACATGGACATGTAAACACAATTCAGGAAGCTGCTTCAGCCCCGTGACATCCCTGAGAACCACAGTGCAGGAGGATCTAGGGGCACAGCCCTTTGCCTCGATCTCCTGGGTTACATGTAGATCCAGAGGTCTTGACAGTGGCCTCAGAGCAGCTAACTTTTGTCTATTTCTCCCCTTCCTTCTCTCAGCTTATCTCAAACAGTCCTGACTATCATGTTTTAAAGTAAGACCAATTATAGTTATTTACATGAGCTTCTTGTTCATTATTGAAGAGTAATAATCAGGCATAACATTAAATATCATTTAATCTACCTAAATATATTGGTCGTAGCTTTTAATTGATTAGAACACTAAAGTTGGTTCAGAGTTTGATATTCACCATGTGTGTTAATCTGCTTACAACTGCCATGTTCCTCACTCCTCTTATTAGTGTATCTTTGGCCCATCACAAGATTTTAATGACTCAAATCATCATAAATTAAGACAATGCACTGTCTTTTTGATGACCAGGAAGCACATGGGTCCATTTTGGAAATATGACCATCTGTCTTTGTTCCCCATGGGAAGTCTCTTGTCACTAGGTCTCTAGGTGGCTTGCGCAAGACCTAGGTCTGTAATAGCTTGATGTCTCTCCTTCTATTTGGGGTAGAAATAAAAGAGGTCAGAGAGACTTATTAAAGATTTGGTTGCATGAAGTCTTCTATGAAGACCATCCATGCATATTTTTCTGGATAGCTCTCTGTTCCTAAGACTACTAGTTATTTTAAGGGCTTGTCAGAAACCGTGAAAGGTCTGATGTTTTACCTTACCTGCAAACCAATAAGTTAGCCTACAATGGTCTTACAGATGCTGGCAAAAGTCACGAGACCCATGCGTCAGTGACAAAGGACTTAATGACACAAAAATAGCAGTGGTCAGAGTATCAGCATTTACACCGGTTCACTAAATCTCACTTCCTACAGGGTGATACACAGTGAGCCAGGGGACATGCAGAGCGATGCAAGATCTCAAAGCCTAAGGAACTCAAATCTTTTATAACGGGCAGGATGTCTGCTAACCTTTGCTCTGGGGGGTGTTACTTTTATTATACTGGGCAGTAAGCAAGGCTGCCCTTTGCTCCAGAGGAGGCCACTATTTCTATCTTCCAAGGCTGACAGCTCTACACACATCCTTGAAAAGACAGCTTGGTTTTACTGGCTTCCAAAGATAAGCTTGAATGAGAATTGATCATCATTTATTTCTTCTGTTTCCGTTATTGAGATTGTGCAAACATGCTCTTTCCTCTGTAAAGTTCACTAACTTTATTCATACATAAGAGATGCTTTTGATTTTATTTATTAAGTTGAAATTTTCTTATCAGAGAAAATGATGAAACTATTATGGGTTGGATGTGAAAGTATGTTTTTCCAGGAAAAATGTGAAAGTAGATCGGTGCTCGCAGAACTTTGCCACAAGGAAATGATAGCAACTTAAATGATTTTAATTTGAATACTGTTTTGTACAACTTTCTTCCATCTTACATCATCCTCTCTGCTTCCTGTCATTCCCATATTGGAATGGGGCAGTTTCAGGGATTCACTGAACTCATATACAGTATTCAAATGGTTTTGTCTGTTGTGTTTTTTTAATTGAGATAAAGTTGACATACAACATTAAATTAGTTTCAGCTGTACGACATAATGATTCAATGTTTGTATATATGTTGAAAGGATCACCACAATAAGTCCAGTTAACATCCATCCCCATATAGAGCTACAAATTTTTTCTCTTGTGATGAGGACATGGCATATTTCAAGGTACAGAAGAATCAACGATGATGCCATACTTTTCCATATATAGCTTGATGAATTTGGACATAAGCATACACCCTTGAGACTGTCACCACCATCAAGGCCACAAATATATCCATCATCTCCCAAAGTTTTCTCTCACCTCCTTTATTACTATTATTATGTGGTAAGAACTCTTAATATCTACTCTATTAGCAAATGTAACGTATACAATACAGTCTTGTTAGCTCTAGACACTATGCCATATCCTAGATTTCCAGAACTTATTTATCTTGATCACTGAACCTTTGTATCTTTGAACATCAGCTCCCCATTTCTCCATCTCCCCAGCCTATGGCAACCACCATTCTGAACTCTGCTTGTGTGAGTTTGACTATTTTAGATTCCACAAATAAGGGAATATTTGTCGTTCTCTGTCTGCCTTATTTCACTTAGCACAATGTCTTTCAGGTGCATTCATGTTGTCAAAAATAGCAGCAATTCCTTCTTTTATCAATGTTGACGATTATGCCATTTCTTTATCCATTCATCCATCAGTGACGTTTAGGTTACTTCCATATCTTGGCTATTGTGAATTTGCTGCAATGAACATTAGAGGGCAGATATCTCTTTGAGACACTGATTTCAAATCCTGTGGGTGTATACCAGAAGTGGGATTGCTGGATCATAGGCTAGTTTTCATTTTTGGAGGAAATCCCATACTGTTTTCCATAATGGCTTTACTAGTTTACATACCCACGAGGGTTCCTTTTCTCCACATCCTCACCAACATTTGTCATCTTTAGTTTTTTTAATAAGCGACATCATAACAGGTGTGAAATGATAGCTCATTGTGATTTTGATTTGCATTCCCTGATTTGTCATGCTGAACAACTTTTCATACACCTGCTGGCCACCTGTATGTCTTCACTGGAAACATTTTACTCTGGTCCCTTGCCCATTTTTTAAATTGATTTTTCTTTTTGTTTTTGAGCCAAACAAAAAAAGAGAACAAAATTTCCAGGCATTATGGGTGCTTCCCAGTTGATGCAGATGGCTTTGTATTTACAGTGGTACAAAAAGATCATGTTTCATGTTTTTTCTTAGGGCTTGTCATAAGACAAGCAGTAGCTGAGACAAGGCAGATAATCGGGATCTTCTGGGTTTGGAGGTTTACAAAATAAATGAGTGGTAAGGAATTATTTATTTTTCCAAGGAAATTATTTTGATCATAGTCCATGGAATCAAGGATAGATAGGTGTAGGAGGAAATTAAGGTGAGAATCTTTGATCTGGCATTACTACAGATCTTGAAAGACAGGTATCTACTGTATGAGTGTTTGAATAAATATATTAGAGATCAGGAATTTGTGGTGGGTGAATATGTTTTCTGAATTATTTACTTTTGAACATAACCATTTGGATTATGTGAAAATCTGGGATATGGGAGTAAGTTGCTAACAGGGGGTGGTTGATAATGTCACTATTGATTTAACCTCTATGAACACCAAGTGGTCAACGGATTAAGCAAATGAGTAGACAGAAAATACAGAAATGGTAAGATTTGGGATTTAGTAAAGGACTGGGGGTCGACTGTCCTGAGAGGGAGTGCCAGGACTTGTGCCGTTGAGAGTGACATGGAAAAGAAGAGAATAGACTAACACTCAAACAAGGAGGGTGTGTTAACAGGATGGAGGGGGGAAATGATCTGGAGGGGCCTTGAGTTTTGACCTTGAGCTTTCTGTTCTTGATGCAAATCTGCCTGATGACATCCCAGGACACAGGTCAGATATATCCCCAGAGGATATGGGGGGGGTGAAAGTACAAAACAGCCAGGATAATTGTCCTAAAAAGGCAGGTCTCCTTTATCATTTGACCCAGTTTCATGATTTGTTTTTATAGGGTAAGAGGAAAAGAAGGATGATAAGTCACGTCTTCACAGAAGAAGCAGCGCAACTGTGGAAACCAGTCCAAACCAAAGCCTGGTTTAAGCATTTCCATTCTTTTGAGGATGTCCAGTGACATATTCAAGAGGCCAGTTACTAGAATCCCATCCTATCCTGGCAATGACGGGTCTCTGAGAGGACAACTTGGACCAGCCCCACCAGATCTGCTGGCCCGAGAGACCTCAAGGACTCCAGGCCTGCAGCAGTGCAGGACAACCCGTAAGTCCTTTCAATCTTGCCAAAACGTTGTAAAAACTTGCACCTAGTCACACAGGTGAATCCCTGCCAGGTGTGCTCACAGGTGGTCTGCATTCCAGGTCCCATTCCCACTCCTGCTGGACTTCAGATTTGGCAGAGATGATTCCAGGAACTGATCTGTGCATTCTACAGCTCCACTGTGGAGGTATCAGGAAGGAGGAAAGGGCAGTGAAGAACACAGTAGCGAGACTGGTGATAGCATTGATGGCGGACACACTTGCTAGCGAGACAGAGAAAGTGAGGGTCTAAGAAGGCCGTCCTGACAGCAGATGAAATGGAGCAGGCACCTCAGTGAGGTCTCTTGGCAGCGTCCCTACTGTTTCCTTGCTTTCAGCTCTTGAAACTTTAAAATATATTGATACTTTTCTTTTATTAAACTCTGCTTCGAGACATAGAAAATATAGACAACAGTTTCTTTCTGAGGTGAGAGGTTGAGTTTCAGGTGAGGAGAGAAAGATCTTCCTTTTTCATGCTATTCTCTCATTTTCCTTTACTATGTATAATATTTATTTGTACTTTAAAGTCAACAGCGAGTTATCAATGTCACGGGATGATTCAGTTTTTCCCCTCACAGTCACAGTAAAACCTACTAAAAATGGATTATTCTTTTTGTATAATATTCCAATAGAGTCCAAAATATTATTTCAAACGCACTTTTGTGTCTATCTTCTCAAATTAGATATTTACTTCTAGGACTCCATTTTTCTGTTCTCTGTTGCATGCTACTTCAGAGTTGCATGTAAGGAAATACCAGATTTCCCTCAGTTTTTTAGATCCATATGTGTTGGAAATTTGATTCATGGAGATCAACATGGCAGTTGGGGGATCGTGCTATTATCAAAGGGGATCTTTTCAGGATCAGTAATGCTGAAAGAACCCACTGCTTGTTGGGATTTAATTGTCTATTTGAGGAATCAAACTTTCACTGTTGGCACTTCTCTTTCTCTTTGGAGGGAAAGTAGAGCCTTCCCAGTCTTTCCGTTACCAAATCACATTCCTGGGTGGCTGGGCCGTGTCAGGAAGGGTTTGGGATGCTGGGAACCAAGATTCATTTTCAGTTTCTGGTTGTCCTGAGAAGACTTCCTTGGCAGAGTGCAGCCTGTGTGTCTGGGTGACACTTGCAGCCATCAGAAATGAGGGCATATCTCACAAGTGCCAAGCGATTCATCTGGTCCTTGCCTTACAGGGTGTTCCCAAGGGATGAGGTTCAAAATGCCACTTGGTATCCCTTTGAAAGCTCCTAGTCATTGGGTGGGTTCTCGGTGCGAGCTCAGAGCAGTGTCTGTTCACCACCAGATAGGAAGCATTTCAGTATTTTAATTGGTAAGGCTGTGTTCATGCACATCCATGGACCATCAGTTCAGTGGCATTCCCTGCTGTAGCCCCCCACACCCCTGTCATGCCTCATCTTTGAAAGCCCCAAACACTGTTCACACCCCAGCAGGTAGTGGTAATGTAACCAGATCATAGGACTGGGGACAAAAACACAAAAACCCAGGGGCGACACAGTTTATGGGCTCGGGCCCAATTGCCCCATTTGGATGAGTTGGTAACACCAACACTTAGTGTGTAAACTAGATGATTGTCCAAGACCATGGACCTCAGAATGACCCGGGCTCAGAAGTCACCTTGGACAGCAAGGGACAGTGTGAGGTCACTCACAGGCCAGGATTATGGTCCCTTATACTGGCAAAGTAGAGCTCACTGGGGATCCATCAGGCCAAGCGAGTTAGGAGGCTTGGGGCCTTCTGGGGAATTTCTGCCCTAAAGGGAATTGCATAATGAAGGCAGGGGTGCTGAAAATCCTAGTTCACAGGGAGCAGTCATGTTTATGGAACAAAGCCCAGCAGTAGTCTTAAAAGCTGCGTCACAAATCTTTCCTCCTGGATACAGAACAAACAGGAAAAATAATTTAGAGTCCTGGACAAGGATCCCAGCAGGATTCAAATCCAGGTCAGGGGTGAACACAGAGCCCCTAGAGGGGCCTCAGGAGCTATGTCCTGCCTGCCTTTAGTCCATTTGCAAATGGGCTTCCTTGGGCGTTGTCCTCTCAACGTGCATGTTTTGATCTTTTTACATTATTTTCCCCTCATAGAGCTGTTGCAATTCCAGGGATTGAACTAGAAAACTACAAGTTCCTAAAATTTAGTCAAAAGAAATCTCAAAAAGAGAAGCAGAAAACTTTGCCTGTTCCTCAAGAATGGAGAAAGGCAGCCCCTGCCTGTGGCACGACTTTTTCCTGGGTAGTTCTGTTTTAAAGACACCCACATTTCACTGGTTGTTCCTCTGCCTGTGAAAGTAGCTTCAACCTTAAAATCCGAAGAGAATGGGCGGGGGCCATGTCTGCTCCTGGAGGAGCTGAATGATATTGAAATGAACTGGTCTTCGGAATTAGGGGGACCTGGGAGTGTCCCCACTAACCAGGGAAGGGGCTGGCCCTTCTCCCAGTGCCAGCTGTCCGACTCCTCAAGGGCACGTTTAGCCTGAAGCTTTAGTGAACCCCTAGGAGTCGGTCACCACGGCCCAGACACTCACTCACCCTTAACCTTGATGATGTGGGGTTGTCCTTATCCTTGAGTATTCTGCTGGCCAACTATGTCTGGGGGTCCAGCTGGCAGGACAGGCTGTAGCTCCAGGACAGACAGATACCTGTGAGCCTACCAGGAGCCACACCACAGGTGTCCCCCCACTGACTGCCCAGCAGCTGGAGTCTAGGTGTCCCAGAGGTCGTCATGCAATAAGACCTAGGTCTGAGTGGGGGGCCACGGAGACAGGCTCTCTGGACTGGCCAACAGGGAGAGTCCACCCCTGCCCTCACCCAACTCCTGCCCCGCCTCACCTATCATTCTCGTTGAGCAACCACATGTCCTGGAACCAGGCCCAAAATCGCTCCTCGGGCTCTAGGTTGTAATTCTTTGTGGCCACCTGGAGCAGCAGGATCTCCCTCATGACTGGGTATTCCTGGGACAAGAGGGAAGGAGACGATGCAGATAGGGCCTGGGTGGGAGATGCTTCATGGACTTTGTGGGTGGTAAGGAGTGGGGCAGGGGACCAGTCCTGGGAACCCACCTCCCCTCCAGTTCCATCCAGGCTCTACCTGTTCGCAGAATGGGAATAATCAGCCCCTCCTCCAGGACGTTTTCCTTTATGCCGTCCTCCCCTCAACCCACCCGCCATTTGGTCGGGTCTCCCACTTCTCTGTTATCAAATTCTTCCACTCAATGTAAGATACAGGGGGTGGAGCCAGGGACTGTTCTGCCCAGAGGGTCTCTGATTTCATCCTTCATCCCCTCCCATGCAGGGGGTGTGGCAGCTGTTCACTTCAGTCATCTTCTCAGGTTAATCTCATTCCCCTGGAAGGCAGAGAACCAGAGTCCATCAGACAGAACCCCCTAGCCTGACTAGACCCCTATGCCCACACCTTCTCAAGTTACACTACTGCCAGGTCACCAGAGGGAGCCGGGCATGCACAGAAAGCAGGACTTGGACCTAGGCCGGGCTCTGGGCTCCAGAGAAGCAGGACATGGGGGAGAGGCTGAGGGACCTGGCAGCACAACCCTCTCTGATGACAGACATGGAGGCTGAGGCCTCAGGCAGACAGGACTGCTCAGCCACTTATGTGCTGCCTGACTTGGAGGGGTCCGAATTCTCTCTCCCTCCCTGGCCAACGTGGGAGGGAGAGGCTGAGTCCAGCTCAGATAAAACCTCATGCAGCTGTGTTATCAGGCAGCTCTGAGCTTCCCCAGCCTGAGGAACCAGAATGGGTGTCTCAGGTGGAGCCTCTGTTCACTCATCCCTAAGATGGGCCTGATGCCCCAGCTCTCAGCGGTGGCTGAGAGGCTCTTATGACAGGAGATGTGCCAAGTGCTGAGAGCTCAGAGCTCAGTTCGGGGGCTCCCCATCCCAAGGCTGAGGATCCTGGTCCTCCCTGCCTGGTCCTCAGGTGCACCCACCTCGAGATTGTCACCCATCAGCAGGTGCAGCATCAGCAGGTGACCAAGGAAAGTGCCAACATATGGGATGACACTCTGTGACAATGGGGTGTGTGTGGGATGAGTCCTTGCTCTCAAGTCAGCCCCCTGCAGACCCTCCTCTGAAAAGACCTCACCCTCAGCCTCCTGGCCCACCCCAGGGTTCAAACCTAGGGGAGCAGCCTAGGACCCTTAGCAGCCTCCCCTCAACTCCTCCTTCCTTCACAGCCCAAGAAGACCACACGCCTCCTCCTCACCTCCCAGGGCCGGCTTCTGGCAAATCACAGGGTGTGCGGTCCCTGGCCCTCCCCACAACAAACCCATCCTGCACCAGCTCTTCCAGGCCTTCCTCCTGGGGCATTCAGGCACTGTGGCACCAAGAGGAAGGGGCCTCCTCTCTTGATTTGAGGGCCTCCAGCTGGGAGGGCAGAGCCCCTCCCCCACAGGCACACTCACCTGCTGCTGCTGCTGCTTCTCCTGCACTCTCTGGAGGCTGATCTGCGGGGGAACAAACGTGGATGGCCCCTGCTGCCAGGGTCGAGGAGAGTGTCAGTAAGGCCATAGTCCCCTCACCCCATTTCTCTCCAGCACCACTGGTCTCTGACCCTGGACATCTGACTCCAGGCAACTGGTACCAATAACACTCCATCCTCCAAGGTGTTGAGATTCTAGAACAAGCCAAGCTCCAACTCTCACTCTGGGTGTGAGCTTGACCTTTGGGCCAGGCATCTCCGAGCCTGTTTCCTCATCTGGAATGTGTGAGAACTCCAGCTACCTCACAAGTTCTCCTGAGGACTCAGTGTCACATGACACTGTTCTCGCCCTCACCCTTCCAGTTGGAGCAGGCAGAAAGCTCCCACAGTCCTTTCTTCCCTCTTACCTCATCACCGCCCTGTGAGGCCTGCAACTGAGGCTCAACTGGGGGAGTATTGGTCCCCAAGTTCACTCTCAGCTTTCAGGGTTCAGTTTGGACTGAGAGCCTGAGTTTCTTTCTGTCTTTTGGCCTGGGCAATCTCGTGCTTCTCTCCTTCCTAGCGTCCACATTGGGCAGCCCTAAAACACTGGTATTTGATTCCTCAGTTACAGGGATTCGACAGAGTGAGAGAGAGAGAGAGAGAGATGGAACATGAAAGAGGGAGTAAGAGGAAGTGAGAGACTTTTTTAGTTAAAATTTAGACAAGACATCCCATCACTTTGGCTGTTATTATGTTAAGAAGCCAGTTACTAACTACTTAGTGGTTCCACTGGGATGACTATACCATGGGTGGGGCTTACTGGGTACCACTGTGGAGATTGCCCACCTCATAGGCCAAGATGAGGCTCTTGGGTCGCATTCTCCATTAAACAGGAAACAATTGAATGGTTTTACTCCACAGGATGGCAGTATGTAAATTTCCACTAGTTTCAACCCCCTCATGATGCTGACCTGAAAATGAGGCCAAGTTGGAAGCGACTGTTCCAATGTCACATTACTAGAACCCAGACCTGCTTTGAGTGGTGTTCTGTGCTACCTGTCACCCCGTTTTGTTATTCCTCTATTTCTAAGTTTGTGCCATAGGTACATGTGACACCAGCCCACAGGGGTAACAGATATTATGTCATATACACCAGGCGACATCCCTAGGAAGTAGATTCTAGCCTGATCCCCATGGTGTAGCTTTAGAGACTGGGGAAGATCTGAGAGGTACAGGGACTTTCTCAGGATGAAGAACTGGTAAGAAAAAGGAGGTCTGCATTCATCTCTGTCTCCTCAAATCTAAGACTCGACTTAGGTTTCCAGGGAGCTGTGGCTAGGGCTGTGTAGGCTCCTTGTGTACAGTTCAGGAGATGACATGGGGGAGGACGGTTAGCAGCCAGGGCACAGGGGGCAGCTCTGGACAAGTCTGATTGAGGGAAGGGGGCCAAGTAAAGGAATCTTGAAAAATGACCTCATTTCCTTGGTCATAGACCTCAACAGATCTTAGAACTCTGGTAACCAGGCACCCACAGCCCTCCATCCAGCTCACTTGACTGGAGACAGTCAACAGGCAAAAATATTTTGTTTTTGTATCCCAACTTTTGGAGGATCCAGGTTCAAAAAAACCCCAAAAGAGAAAGTTTTGGTCGTTGCCGACGTTGGCTCAGCCCTCATCCCCGATGCCTCTGGGTGTCTGGCAGGAGGCAGTGAAGGGTAACACGGGGCAGCCCAGGAAAGACTAGTGCAGGTAAGGACACAACTGTGATCCCACCTGATCAGCCCCACACCCCTTACCCTTCACCGTGTGTGTGTGTGTCTGTGTGTGTTTGTGTGGAGGGGAGAAGGCAGGTTATGAGGGGCAGGTCATTCCGGGGCAGAAGCTGGTTGTTAGGTGTCAGAAGCATGGTGGGCCTGTCATGTTCATAGCCCAGGTCATGGCTGGCAGCATGAGAAGGTGAGCTCCTCTACTCTTATGTTATTGAGCCATAGAGGTTTCATCTCTTTTCCTGCCTGACCACAGTTTTTTGCAGGGATGTCCCTCTGTGCCTGAACTGAGGAACAGACTTTCTCTTGGGGGTTGACCCCAGTGGCAGTGTGCAGGCAGCCCCTGATTGCTTCTGGCCCAGCTCCAGAACAGTCTTTTCAGAACTCCAGTCAGAATGTCATCGAGGATCTGCCCAATGGTTTCAATTTCACCAACTCACTAGGCAAGGGGAAGGTGCCTGAGGCCACAGACACCATCCAGTGTTGCTCTGAGATGAGAGCAGGAGCAGAGGGTCTCCACACTCAGGACCTTGAGATAACCAGGTTGGACTAGAACTAGGGCATGACCAGACTGGGGCTGTCCCTTTTTCAAGCTAAAGGGGATGTACAAGCAGGTAACCTTGTCTGGTTCGGAGCTAAGCTGCCATGACCCTCTTACCATGGCCCGGTGTGAGCTTCTGGAGGCCACTGAGGCAGAGGCAGAGGGTAAGGGGGACTGCAGGCTGGATATTCCTGGAAGGGAAGTGGGATCTTTCCTGTGTTTAGAAGGAAACATGGAAAGTCAGCTATGTGGGTGAATCTTTCTCTTTATCCCACTGTAGCGCCAGCTGCAAAGCTCCAGCCAGTGGCAGAAGCAGAGCTGTGGTTAGTGGTGGAGGTAGAGTTGGCTACAGCTCCATTGACACCACGCCTTCTAGCGGTGGAGCCAGCGTCCCCATCATCAGCAGTGTTGGACCTGGAGCATGGGCCAACATCGGCTCCAGCAGGAGTGGGAGCTGCTGAGCTGGAGTCACCTGGACCATCATTTCTAGTGGGAAGTCCGTCTCCACCTGTGGCTGTTAAGGAGCATGAGAAGAAGCCAAACCTCACGGCCTTCCCTCCTATGCAGGTGGTAGAGCGCTTGGCTGTGATGGATGCTGTGAGCAGCTGGGCTCTCAGGGCGGGGTGGAACAGGCCTTCCCTCTGCTATCATTGCCCCAGACCTGATCCAGAATCCCATGATCTGGGCACAAATCCCAGCTCCACCCCTTAACAACCATATGATCTGGGCAACTTCCGGAACCCCCAAGCCTTTGCTGTCCACCTGCAGACCGTAGAGGTGCACAATAACAGGACCTGCTCCACAGAGAGGCTGTGCTGGCTCCATGAGGTAGAAGAGATGGAAAGCTGGGCAGGGCCTGGCCCATCAGTGGTGGAGGGGAACTCATTGTGTGCAGCGAGGTCTACGGTGGCCCAGCCGTCTCCTCAGGAGGCTCAACAGCCTCAGGACTTGACACCTGATGTGTGCTTCACTACAAGGGAGACAGACAAGGCCAGTGGTTGTAGCTGCCACAGGGGAATGTGCATCAGAATGGGGAGTGGGACCAGAGTGGAGATCAGGGTGGTGGAAGATGCCCCCTTGGCATGAGCAGAGTTGAGCCACCGTCTGGAGCTTAGAGTTAGCCAGGACGGGCTGGGTGCAAATGCCCCTCTCCCTTCTCTGCCAAGATTGGGTCCTGGGTCATCCTGTGCTGGGTACCCTCGGTGGACAGAGAAGAAAACCCAGGGACTCTCACAAGGCTCAGGCCACATCCTGAGCTTCCTGAGCTCCAGCTCTAAACTGTGACACCTGTGTCGGACTTTAGGGGCTTTGGACACAGAGCTGGCCTGGCACAGGCTGGATGACACTCCCCCTGTTCCCCAGGAGCTCTTCTGGAAGGTGGTGCCCTCTCAGTGCCTGGGATCTACCTGGCAGAAGAAGAACAAACCTGGCAGTGAGCACTAGACACCCACCATCCAGGCCACCATCGACAAGTTCAGAAGGGTGGCCAGCCTTGTCATCACCACTTGCCTCGGGGACCCAAGCATGACTGTGCAAGACAGGGTGAGGGTGGTAGAACACTAGTTCCAGGTGGCCCAGGTGTGCCGTGGGAGGCCCAGTGGAGCCTTTCTCTGGAGACTTGGGAACTGCCTCTCCATCGTTCTCAGCTCCCAGGATTGCAGCGTGTGGTCTAAGCTCCTGCAAGTCCCTAGGCTCTTCCTGCCAGGGGCCCACTGACCTTGACTCCAGGTCCCAGTGGGAGGATGCGCACTTCCTACCTGGCTAATTCCCTGGGTTGAGCTAAACTCCTCCTCCTTGTGAGTGTTACTCTCTGGGTCCTAAATGTCCTTCTGGGGCTCCTTGAGCATCTGTCTCATCTAGGAGGGGAGATTTAAATAGAAAGGGACTGAAGCTAGAGCAAGCGTGGCTCCAGTGCCCAACCTCACACCTCATTCTCTTCCCTTCCCCAAGAGTGAGAGATCTGGAAGAACTTCTCCTCGCCCCGCCCTGTCGTCTCTGCTCTGCAGAAAACCTCCACAAGCCACCTGAAGAACACATGGGGGGAAGTTTCCCTGTGGGTAGGCCTCTCTCCATAGGAGGACCAGGATGAATGAGGGATCTCCTGTATGACTGTCATTGGCGGCTCAGTCAGCCGGAAAATCCTGGGGGGCAGCAAATGCTGGGGACAGGGCCTGGGCATCGGTAGTTGGTCTCTAAGTCTCCTGGAGTCCTTAGTGAACCAGATCTGCTTCAGTACTGGGTTTCCCTAAATGTCAGCTACTGGGTTGAGCCACATTGGAGATTTTCAAGTGTTTATAGCAACAGAACTCTACGGCCAGTTGAAACTCATAGTGGTCAAAACAGAGCTGCTCTGTAGAGCTGGAGAGTGGAAACCCCAGTGACCAACAGGAGAGTCCCCTCCCAGTCCCACGAGACCTTAGTGCTCAGAGGAGCCCAGTGAGAACACTCCTCCAGGCAGGTTGAATCTCTTGGGTTGTCAAAGAAAAGGGATTTGCACTCAGACATCTCACATTATCCCTAAATTTATCCTTCCCTCTTTCCCCTACACTCGGGTAAAGCTCTGAAAAACTTAAGGAGCTCTATAGCCAAGACGAGTCCTGGAGCAGAGAACTGATGACCAAGATAGAGGGGAGGCTGTGAGTCTGGAAAGAGAGGAGGGGGGAGAGGGTCAGTGGGCCTGGGCAGGCTGTGGGTTTGATAGTTTCTCACTTGAACTTTCTCTGAAACATTCCAGTCTATCTTGTCCAGGTTAACAAGCAGAGACATCTGTTCAGCCCATGGGCAGCAGGATGCCATTTTTGGGCAGGAGGCCCTGGTCATGGGATACAGTGGTGTTGGCTGAGCTGTTCCAGGAGGAGTTGCCGAGCTGGTGCCATCAACAGGACTCTGGCTTCCGTGCAAGTCCATCCTGCTGGATGTATCTTCTTCCAGCCTGTTGCGGTGGGTTTAGCCCTCAGCCTAATCCTGTCCTCAGGAAGCCAGGCCCCTGCTGCTCCTTCTGTGTTCACCACGTCTGCGAAGGCATGACTATAATCCTTCTTATCATCCTTCTTTTCCTCTTACCCTACCCAAACCAATCATGAAATTGGGTCAAATGGTAAAGGAAGCCTTCCTTTTTAGGAGAATTATCCTGGCTGTTTTGTACTTCCACCCTCCCTCGATCCCCTGGGGATAGATCTGACCTGTGTCCCGGGATGTCATCAGGCAGATTTGCATCAAGAACAGAAAGCTCAAGGTCAAAACTCAAGGCTACTCCAGATCATTTCTCCCCCTCCATCCTGTTAACACCCCCTCTTTGTTTGAGTGTGATTCTATTCTCTTCTTGTCCTTGTCACTCTCAACCACACAAGTCCTGGCACTCCCACTCAGAACAGTAAGCCCCAATCCTTTACTAAATCCCAATTCTTACCATTTCTGTATATTCTGTGTACTCATTTACTTAATCCATTGACCACTTGGTGTTCATAGAGGTTAAATCAATAGTGATATTATCAACCACCACCGGCTAACTACTTACTCCCATATGCCAGATGTTCACATAATCCAAGTGGATATGTTCAAAAGTAAATAATTCAGAAAACATATTCACCCACCACAAATTACTGATCTCTAATATTTTTATTCAAACAATCATACAGTAAATACCTGTCCCTCAAGATCAGAAGTAATGTCAGATCAGTAATCCTCACCTTAATTTTCTCCTACACGTATCTAATCCTGTATTCCATGGACTATGATCACAATAATTTCCTTGGAAAAATAAAAAAATACTTACCACTCATTTATTTTGTAAACCTCCACACCCAGAAGATCCCGATTATCTGCCATGCTGCAGCTACTGCTGGTCTTATAACAAGCTGAAGAAAAAGCATGAAACATGATCTTTTGGTACCACTGTAAACACAAAACCATCTGCATCAACTGTGAAGCATCCATAATGCCTGGAAATTTTGTTCTCCTTTTTTTGTGTTGGCTCAATAACAAAAAGACAAATCAATTTAAAAAATGGGCAAGGGACCACAATAGACTTTTTCCAATGAAGACATACAAGTGGCCAATAGGTGTATGAAAATGTGTTTGGCCTCGCTAATCATCAGGGAATACAAAACAAAACCACAATGAGCTATCACTTCACACCTGTTAAGATGGCGATTATCAGAAAAACTAAAGATGACGAATATTGGTGAAGATGTGAATAAAACGAACCCTTGTGGGAATATAAACTAGTACAGCCATTCTGAAAAACAGTAGGGAGGTTCCTCCAAAACAGAAAACTAGCATATGATCCAGCAGTCCCACTTCTGGTATATACCCACAGGAATTGAAATCAAGGTCTCAAAAAGATACCTGTACTCTAATGTTCATTGCAGCTAATTCACAATAGCCAAGATATGGAAGTAACCTAAATGTCACTGATGGATGAATAGATAAAGAAATGGAATATTCTTTAACCTTGAAAAAAGAAGGAATTCCTGCCATTTTTGAGAACATGAGGGACCTAAAAGATGTTATGCTAAGTGAAATAAGGCAGACAGAGAAAGACAAATACTTATATGTGGAATCTAAAATTGTGAAATTCATACAAGCAGAGGTTAGAATGGTGGTTGGCAGGGGCTGGAGGGATGGGGAAATGGGGAGCTGATTGTCAAAGGATACAAAGTTTCAGTTATCAAGATAAATAAGTTCAGGAGATCTAGGATATGGCGTAGTGCCTTCAGCTAACAAAACTCTATTGCATACGTCACATTTGCTACTAGAGTAGATAGTAAGAGTTCTTACCACAGAATGATAGTAATAAAGGAGGTAAGAGAAATCTTTGGAAGGTGACGGATATGTTTGTGGCCTTGATGGTGGTGACAGTCTCAAGGGTGTATACTTATGTCCAAATTCATCAAGCTGTATATAGAGAAGTATGACACCATCGTTGATTCTTCTGCACCTTGAAATATGCCATGTCCTCATCACAAGACAAAAACATTTGTAACTATGTATGGGGACGGATGTTAACGGGACTTATTGTGGTGATCATTTCAATATATACTCAAACATTGAATCATTACGTTGTACCCCTGAAACTGATATAATGTTGTATGTCAACTTTACCTCAATAAAAAAACACAACAACAAAACCATTTGAATATTGTAAATGAGTTCAGTGAATCCCTGAAAGTGCCCCATTCCCATATGAGAGATACAGGAAGCGGAGGGTGAAGCAAATGGAAGAAAGGTGTATAAAACACTATTCAAATTAAAATCACTTAAGTTGCTATCAGCTCCTTGTGGCAAAGTTCTGTGAGCACTGATCTTCTTTCACATTTTTCCTGGAAAATCATGCTTTCAGATCCAACCCATAACAGTTTCATCATTTCATCTAATAAGACAATTTCACTTATAACTTAATAAATAAAACCAAAAGCATCCCTTATGTATGAATAAACTTAGTAAACTTTACAGAGGAAAGAGCATATTTGCACAATCTCAATAAAGGAAACAGAAGAACTGAATGATGATCAAGTCTCATTCAAGCTTATTTTTGAAAGCCAGTAAGACCAGGTGATCTTTTCAAGGATGTGTGTAGAGCTGTCAGCCTTGGAAGATAGAAATAGTGGCCTCCTCTGGAGCAAAGGGTAGGCTTGCTTACTGCCCAGTATAATAAAAATAACACCCCCTCAGGGCAAAGGTTAGCAGACATCCTGCCCATTATCAAAGATTTGAGTTCCTTAGGCTCTGAGATCTTGCAAGCCTCTGCATGTCACCTGGCCCACTGTGTATCACCCTGTAGGAAGTGGGATTTAGTGAACCAGTGCAAATGCTGATACTCTGGCCACTGCTATTGTTGTGTCATTAAGTCCTTTGTCTCTGACCCATGGGTATCGTGTCTTTTGCCAGCATCTGTAAAACCATTGTAGGCTAACTTATTACCTTGCAGGAAAGGTAAAATATCAGACCTTTCACAGTTCCCGACAAGCCCTTAAAGTAACTAGTAGTCTTAAGAACAGAGAGCTATCTAGAACAATATGCATGGATGGTCTTCATAGAAGACTTCATGCAACCAAAACTTTAATAAGTCTCTCTGATCTCTTTTATTTCTACCCCAATTAGAATGAGAGGCACCAAGCTATTACAGACCTAGGGCTTGTGCAGGCCACCTGGAGACCTAGTAACCAGCAACTTCCCATGGGCAGCAAAGACAGATGGGCATATTTCTAAAATGGACATATATGCCTCCCTATCATCCAAAAGACAGTATATTATCTTAATTTATGATGATTTGAGTCATTAAAATCTTGTGATGGGCCAAAGATACACTTCTACGAGGAGTCAGGCACATAGCAGTTGTAAGCAGATTAACACACTTGGTGAATATCAAACGCTCAACTAAACGTAGTGTTCTAATCAATTATAAGATACAACAAATTTAATTAGGTCAATTAAATGATATTTGATGGTATCCTTGACTATCACTCTCTAATAATGAACACGAAACTCACGTAGATAACTATAATTGGCCTTAATTTAAAATATGGTAGTCAGGACTGTTTGAGATAAACTGGAGATAAGGAAGGGGAGAAATAGATAAAAGTTAGCTCCTCTGAAGCCACTGTCAAGACACCTGGATCTACATGTAACCCAGGAGATCGAGGCAGATGACTTTGTGCCTAGATCCCACTGCACTGTGGTTCTCAGGGATGTCACGGGGCTGAAGCAGCTTCCTGAATGGTTTTTACATGTCCATGTGTACAATACCCTTGACCATGGTGATGAACCACCATTCAATCATCTCTTACACCCGTCTAATTAACAATTAGATTTCAAAATCATTGTATCATTATATGATCATTTATTCCTCAAACCTTTGGGATGCCGAGCTAAAAGAAAATTAAATATCAATGGTTTCCCTTTTTTGAAGGACCAAGATGTTCTTTCACACTTGGAATCCGGGTTAGAAGATAAATCCATCAAATCAATGGAAACAACTTAAGAAATGGACAGAGGGATACTTCATTCATATATACACAGTTTGCACGGTGGCAAAAATAGAGTTATGTTTTTAAAATTAGAGTTTTTTGAAATTTTAGAGATATTAATGACTTTGTTCTGCTTATACTCCCTTTAGTTTACCAAACCCAACTCACTCTTTAATGGGCATTTCTAGCATTGAGTGCTAATAACAGCAGCTTTTTTAAATTCTTATTTTTCCCAGGTCAAAGACCAAGGGCAGAAGTCATCAAGAGGTCAAGTCTAATCTACCTACAGATGTGGCAGGCTTACCTATGGATGTTCAAGCCAGACATTACCAGCAGAACCACATCTCTTCACCCATAGGTGAGTTTTTACTAGTAATCACAGAGACTTCAGGATATCAAAGGAAATTCTTTATTAAGAACAAAAGATATAGATTCCAATGTTGAGTTCATTACTTTGAATTTTTGAACCAAATCACATATATCGATTGGACCATGTTCAATTCTATGATGTTTAGAAGACTCATCCTACAGCTGAAGACAAATAGATACAACACCAATATCTTACCCTCTCTGTAGCCTAACTGAGAGCCCCTGGAGTCAGAAGTTTTCAAGACAAGAAAAAGTCATCCTTCATCTAAACAGAAAGAGTAGAGGCTATTTAAAGTTTCAACTCACATTGTTAACATGACTTGTTAGAATGTGATGAAGCAAGAATAATACCTTCTAAGCTTCATGATTTTTCTCCAGGATACTGAGATGGATGACCTTGAAGTCCAGCTTCCGCATAAATGTCGTTATTCAGTGATAAAATTAATTTCCCTATAAAATAATTCCCATAAAATTGTTAAAAATATATCATAGTCTCTGATTCAAAGGAAACAAAGCATATTGAGCAGTTGAAAGCAGTGTAATAAATTCCATACAAGGATCTTATAGCAGCATTATGTATAATAGTGAAACCTGATGTAATCCCTTTGCTATCAAAGAAGATATAAACAGATCATGGTATGCTTATTCTTTGGAATACCTCTAAAACTTCTATAAAGGTAAGTTAGAGTGATGTGCACTGATAAGGAGAGAGGTCTATGATATATGGTTTAGGAAACAGCAAATTGCAAAACGATGTAGTTATGTAATTTATGTTTAATAAAACTTTGTGTATTTATAAATTCATAAGAAATTTCCAGAAGAATAAGGCGCAACCTCTTAACAATAGTTCCTTCTGAGTAGGAGAGTGAATTTTCAGGGAAGGGGATGAAAGGGGAATGTTTCACTTTACTCTACATAGATCAGTGCAATTTGACTTTTTTACAGTGTGTATTGGTTTCATAATTAGAAAAATGAGTGATGTGACCATTTGGTGCAGGGCAACAGTATTATGTTCACCAGTCTCTGTACTCTATGTTACTGCACAGCACGGACTGTAGGAGAAAGCCCAGAGGAGCAATGAAGACAAAGAAGACATGGCACCTGCAAAAAGTCAGTAGAGTATTTCTACATAACAAACCTTCCAGGTGAGTGACAGTCAGTATCTTCCACTGCTCCAGCTCTCGCTATGAACCTAGTACCTGCACAGAGTAAGCCGGAGGACCAAGCCCTGCTAGTTCTAGCCCTGCCCGGAGCCTGTTTGTGCAGGGTGACTGCCATCAAGCAGACAATGGACTCAGGATTGGGCGTGTGCCTTTGGGGAGACTGGCAGAGAGGCATAAAGTGGAACACCAGCTAAGTGCGCACACCTGAGTGGCTGAGCTCCAGGTGGAGACACAAAATGTACCAAGAAACTGTGTGACGTGAAGGAAGCTACTCCATCTCTCTGAGCTTCAGTGTCCCACCCTGTAAAATGAGGATCACAGGGTACTTCACATAGCTGTTGGGGAAGATACATAAAATTTCCTGTGACAGCCAGTGCCCACGTTATTAACAAAGTCATATCTGACTTCAAAATAATCGATGAAAAGAATAATGGCAATGAGACCAAAGATGGGATGCTCAACTTCATAAGCAGCCCGAGCAACATGCGAATGAGAGAGGCTCCTAGTAAGCAGGGTTCTTCACATCTCCATTGGAAACGATGAACACGGGTTACACCAGGATAAGTCACTGTTGTACAGTGACTCGTGTATTGAGGGTGGGTCCCTAAAGACACTGTGAAATCGAGTTACACACAGTGGCTCCTAGGAAACAACTACAAAGCAATCAACTCAGCAGATAGGAATGGGAAGGGGGCGAGCATAGGAGGCTCAGAACCACAATATCTGACGGAAGACACTGAACCACGAGCGCTCAGCTCTGTCAACAGCTGCTGTGGTTGCACCAGGAGATCAAATATCTGAAACAGCCGTTGTTGGGACTGCTGGGAGCACAGTGGTCACTGAAGCCACACCCCAACAGCAGTTGCATCGGAGCACACAGAACCCGAGACTTTCCTCTCCATTAATCGTTGTTTTAAGATGATGAATATCCTCATGTTACAATGTCTCCTTCCAACCCTTGTGGGTGAGTGTCATCAGAACCCCCTGAAGAGGTCACAGGCCAGAGTAGGATGGAACAATGGGGGCTGGGAAGTGGCGCTGCACCTGACCACCCCGACTATCACCTGGACCTATTGAACATGAGAGAATAACTCGAGGATGTCATCTAAGGAGAATTCCCCGTCTTGCCACATCCAGAGACAATGCAGAGTTTCTCGTCCGTTCTTTACAAAAATGTTAATGAATTCGAGTCATTAATTCATAAAGAGGCAAATTCTTCACATAGTGACAGGGTCCAGTTTCCAAGACCAGCTTTTTCAGTTGTTTTGATAATATCCCACATTCAGGAATCGGAAATGTAACCTATTGGGATGCGTAATATAAACAACGACTTTTTTTCATGTAGATCAACACCCAGGTTTTTAGGGAGGACATGAATCATGAAAGCTGCTAACCATTCCTCCACAGGTTTCAATAAGACTTTTAAGTTAATTTACCAATCTCAGGAAAAGATAACTTGGCAATTCAAATTTTTTGTTTCTGCATTCAAGCATACAGTACAGCCAAGAGAATGAGCAGAAAAAAATTAACAAGAAGGTATTGCTTGCATTTTATCTTTTGTAAATAATCAGGATATTTTATGTTCTGTTCCTTTCACTACTCTAATCAATTTTTAAAGAATACGGTACATTTGACTATCGCTGGGCATGTTTATCCTGTAACCTTGCCAGAATCCAAAGCAGAGATGTTAAAGCTGATGGGTTTCAAATGCTGCCCAGGTGCTGTCTACCATGAACATCCCTCTCCTAAAGCTGGACCACCGGTCTCTTCCTGAAGGATCAGAGTCATCACTTATGTCCCTGGGAAACTGGCCACTCAGGCCTGAGCTGAGATTAGGTGATCAATCTAAAGGGAAAAATGCTTAAGCTATTCTCATTTTAAGGATGTTGTTTCAGAGGCCTCTGAACTGGAATGGGTTAGTGGAAACGGCCTACTAGATACTTGCCTGGGAATTGATTTGTTCTCCTCTGCTCTTAGCAGATCCTGGGGAATCCAATGATTAACCCCAAGGATACCTCAACTTCCACATCTATGAAAAAGACAAGCAACAACCAATGTTACCACCCTGCAAACTCTTAAGTTGTGCTTGAAAGAGGGGCCACAAGGGCGAATGTCTCCCAAAAGCTGATGAAATGATGGCACTTTTGCTGGAGAAGGCAGAGGGCAGCAGGCAAACTGGAAAGTTTCTGGGATGTCAAACCCGTTCCCATAAGCACTTTAGAGAAGCACCTGGCACTGGACTAGGTAGGACGCTGTCGAAAGACCCACAGACATGCAGGTGGGAGGAGGAATCAAGCAACGGAGGGAGGTGGTGGGGAAGAGGTGAGAGTCCAGCTTCAATTTTGGACAAAAGCAGTTGCACGCTGCAGGCCCGCGGCTGCCCATGCAGCCGCCACACACTCCTACCTCCATGGTCCCTCTCATCCCGTCACATCCCTCCGGGACTCAGTCCAGTTGGAGCGGGTGCAGGGCCAGAGTCCTGATTCAATGGGGGTTTGGTCCTCGGCCAAGCTCACATTGCCCTTTTCCTCCCCACAGGACTAGGCACAGCCCCGTGCACAGAGCATCCTGGGAGTTCTAGTCCTACAGCCCTATGGGCTGCCTGCTGGGAGCAGTTAAGAGAGAAAAGCTCCCAGCATGCACAGCTCATGGCCCCAACTCGTGCCTTGTCCCTCAGGCCCTGGGCTCCACGCCTCTCAGTCTCCCTCCCACTCTCTTCTCTATACCACGCCCATTCTCCATGCCCTGCCCACCACCCAGAGTATGCGCAGTGTGGTTGGGCTGCATCCCTTGAGGCCGGTACTCAGGTAGAGATGGGGTTCACCAGTATGGCTATTGCTGAGGTTGCTTGCAGCCCTGGTGGAAGCTCCCTGGCCAGTATTTGAAATGTAAATTCAATATCTAAAATGGAAATACCAGGTACCTGGGATCCTGGAATTTGCCTTTTCAAGGCCACCTGTCCTACCATCCCCCCATCCCTCCAGGCTGCAATGATCTTTCATTGGGTCCCATGGTCAGGGTCGCTGCAACGATCCTCCATTTGGACCCAATCTGCCTGAAGGGCCCATACCTTGGTCAGGAGTCTTTGATGGACTGCCCCGAGCCATGTCATAAAAAGAAAAAACATAACACTGCACAGCCCCAATTCCTGCATTACACAGACAGGAAACTCAGATGCACTGGTTAGTGACTCCTAATCCACTTCAAGGGACCACACACATGTCCCTTCTCCCATGCTGCTCACAGGCTGGTTCACTGGACTTCCTTATCCCAGTGTGGACCTCTTGGCCTGGTTAACATAGGCAACAACACTGAAACTTCCCTTTGGTCCTTCCCACAATGTTAGGCAAGTTTGTGCAGGAAGGTAATATGCAATTTCTGCTCTACTATAGGGCTGTCTCCTTGGGATCTAGTTTTAATATCCCTGTTTAAATATACCTGCAGAATCACAAAATAATTTGTTGCTGTGGGGTGTTTTGGTGATAATTCTCTGAAGTCGTTTTTCCATTTAGCTTTTCTGATTGACTCCAAATACTACAGCACCACATGCTTCTCAGACTGGTGGATGCACAGCTCCACTTCTTTGCAGAGAGGACGCACAAAAGCAGAATATCCGTGACCTGACTTTCTGGAGCATCAGTATTACTACAAGATTTGGAAGAAGCAAAGTTAGGTCATTTCCAAGGTAAGGAATTAAAAACTTAACACTAAGATGAGGTGGGAAAGTCATATGCCATTAATAAGTGTCAGTAGTCTGTTCCTGAAATGTCAGACTTTCTCGGAGAAAGAACTGTGAGAACTTATTTCCCGTTGTTTTAAATAGGAAAAATTAGAAGGCATAGCAAATCTATTGAAAAACTCTACCAATTTCCTAAGTCACAATATGGCACCTAGCCAAAATTTAAGAACATCATGTGCTCCTCATTTTGAATAGGAATTCAACCCAGTCCCACAAGTCTTGAGTGCATGCTGTGAACACGGCACTGTGTTAGGTGTCGAGGCCTTGGTGAGCATCGTGGTTGGGGTGGACCTTGCTGGAGAAAGATAGCATCATAAACACTCAAATCCATGCCACTTACAAAACTGAGGCAAAAATAGAAAGACCCAGGAGCCACGCAAGGAAGAGGGCATTACTAGATACTTGGGAGTATTAAAATCCATCTAATGGTGTCATGAGTGAATGTGTTCCACTTTAAAACAAAACACTGCTGTTATTCTGAGATATTGAGTTAGTATCTTTGTGCAAATATGCAGGATTTAAAATGTTTATTGATGTATAACACTCTTACAGAAATATATGGAGAAGTCATCCACGTAAGTCTCAAAGAATTATTACAAAAAGTGAACACACTTGTGTGACCAAGAACTAGCACCAGCTTTACTCAGGCCCCGACAATCACTTTCTCCCTATTTAATCCCCACAGGTAACTGATATCTTACCAGCGAACACTGTATATCGAGTTTGTCTTCTTATACAAGTGTTTTATTACAGAACAGTTTAAACAACATACAAAATAAGCAAAATAGCATAGTAGGCCCGTCACCCAGCTTCAACAACTACTAATCATCTGCCATTTTTGTTTCATCCACACTCCATCCCGTTCCCACCTCACTTTATTATTCTTTTAAGCCTTTGTGCATGTGTGGTGAGTAAGATGTATGCACACTGAAAGGCACAAATCTCAACCGTACAGTTTTGGCAAATAAACATGCCCATATAACTTTCATCCCTTTAAGAATAGGATATTTCCATCATCCCCAAAAAACTCCTTCTTGTTCCTTCCCAGGCAATTTTTTCCTTCCCTCGATGCAACCCCTGTTCTGGTTTTTTGAGCATAGGTTCATCTTGGCTGACATCATCCCATGTGTGTTGTTTTCTGTCCAGCTTGTCTCCCTCAGCACGAGGTTGATGAGTCTCTCTCAGCATGTGTGTGTCAGCGTTTGCTCCTTGGCATGGCTGAGGACGTTCTGCTCTGTGGATGCCCCAAAGTGCGCTCATCTTCCTCCTGGGGACGTGCAGGTCATCTCCTGTGAACAGTCTTGTACAAAGTTTTCTTGCTATGCTGTTTAATTCCTTTATTATCATTTAAGTGACACACCTTTGCGTTTTTACTGGTTGATCCAGATTACAATATGCATCTTTAAGCTATCACATCCTACCTAGACTTAATAGTTCACCAGTTTAATCAATGTAAAATATGGAAGACTTGCTACAGATCAGTTCCATCTACCTCTGTCTGTCCTTTGTGCTATTGTTGTCGTAAAATTTACATCTACCCATGTTATAAATCCCACAATACAGTGTTATAATTTTTGCTTTAAATAGTCATAGGTATTTTAAAGAAATAAGAGAAATAAGTTAAGTGTTTGGAAGGAAATGCTTTGAGACTCTGCAATTGTATTGTTTCTTCTTTAAGTTTCCTCCACAGTTTTTGAATTCATCAGTCAATCTTTCCAACAGTAATTATTACTGTAGCGTTCTAGTGGCGATTTTCAATTTCATGCTATCTAACGCATTTATTATTTGGAATTCTGTGAGGAAGATTCCCCACCCTCCCTCTCTCTTCCTTCTTCCTTTCTTTCTCTCTTTCTCTCATTCTTTTTTTTCCCCTTTTTTCTTTCTTCCTTCCCCTCCTTTCTTATTTAATCTTTTTTATATCAGTATAGCGTCGTGGATATTTATTTTATTCTCTGGGTAATAATCCAATGCTACCGTTATTTATTTTGTTGCTCACAGTTTTCCAGCTTGAATCATTGTGAAGTCTTTCAGATTGATTCATTTTGAGACGTCCCATCATTTTCTGTGTTATTTTTTTTTTTAAATCACTCTCCTACTTTCTGGCACTACAAGATGATCCAGGCTCCTCTTGTATTTTCCATCTCCAGCCCTAGAATTAGGCATTTCTCCAAGAAAACCTGGTTCCTTTTATTGGAGAATAATATTTAGAAAACAAGATCTGGGAGCTAGATGTGCTCATTAATATTAGAGTGTCACTGCTTCTAGTCACTCTCAGCAGAGCTTGGAAATGTATGTATGAATATAAACTCAAATATACACATCTCTCTATCGGTCTATCAATCTATCTATCTATTTTGATAGATATATTAAAAGAGACATGGATTCATACTGATACTTCCAACTCCTATCCAGCACCACAGGGTTTATTCTAGCATTCTCCTTTTGTTTATTTGTAACTTCTTTCACCAACAGTGAGAAACTTAACTCCAGTTAGCTACAATATGTTTACTGTGTCAACTAGTTTCAGAATTGCTAATCCATACCCTTATGAAAAACAAATTTACCACCTAGAGTACAGCGTTTGTGTCCAGTACTTTAGTTTTACAGTATCCCGTCAAAACACTGTCTTCCAAAGTGACTTAGGTCAGGACATTTCATCCCCAATCCTTCTGTATAGTTATGTCACATGCTTGTAATACAGTGAGATTCATTTGTCACTGCATTCAATCTGGGTTACCCAGCATCCTGATTGATTTTTAAAATTTGCAGAGTAAGATTCACTCTTTGCTGTGTACAGTTCTATGGGTTTTGACTTTATGGTCATGCATCCATGTCCACAGTACCATACAGAGCTGTTTTTCACCCCCAAAGTTCTCTCATGCTATCCCTTTGTATTCAACCTCTTCCCCTACTCCATCCCTTGGCAACTACTGATCATTTTCCATCCCTGTAATTCTGCTTTTTCTAGAAAGTCATATAAATGGAATCATATTCTATACAGCCTTTTGAATCTGGCTTCCTTCACTTAGAGAAATGCAGCCAAGATTCATCCATGTTGTTGTGTGAATCAAGAGTTTATCCTGGGGCCAGCCCCATGGCTTAGCGGTTGACTGCGTGTGCTCCCCTACTGGCGGCCCAGCTTCGGATCCATGGCGCACACTGACAGATCGCTTCTCAGGCCATGCTGAGGTCGTGTTCCACATACATAAACTAGAAGGGTGTACAAATATGACATACAACTATCTACTGGGGCTTTGTGGGGGGAAAGGAGGAGGATTGGCAACGGATGTTAGCTCAGGTCTTATCTTCCTCACAAAAAAAAAAGAGTTTATCCTTTTTATTGTCAAGTAGTATTATAATGTACCAATGCAACAAATATCTTTCTCCATTCACCTAATGAAGGACATTTAGTTCATTTCCAGCTTTTGGAAATTATGAATAAAATGGCTATAAAGATTCCCACAAAGATTTTTGTTTAAACATTAGTTTTCAATTTTCTTCAGTAAATACCTAGGAGCGGGATATCTGAGTCATATAATAAGTGTATGTTTAGCTTTATAAGAACCTGCTCAACTGTTTTCTGAATGCAACTATCATGTTGCATTCCCAGTTCTAATTACTCCTAGTCCTCACCAGCACGTGGTATTTGCAATTTTATTTTTTATTTCAGCCACCTAATAAGCGTGCAGTATCTTATTGTGGTTTCTACATACTTTTTGAAAGTGAGTTCTGCTAAATATAGAATTTTGTGTTGACTTTTGGGTTTTCTTTCTGCACTTGAATGATGTCATTTTGTTGTTGAGTTGTCTCTTTTGTTTTTGATAGTATATCATCCATCATTCACATTATTTCTCCCTGTATGTAATGTCCTCACCAGCACGTGGTATTTGCAATTTTATTTTTTATTTCAGCCACCTAATAAGCGTGCAGTATCTTATTGTGGTTTCTACATACTTTTTGAAAGTGAGTTCTGCTAAATCTAGAATTTTGTGTTGACTTTTGCGTTTTCTTTCTGCACTTGAATGATGTCATTTTGTTGTTGAGTTGTCTCTTTTGTTTTTGATAGTATATCATCCATCATTCACATTATTTCTCCCTGTATGCAATGTATTCCACTGTATGTGTGTATTTTCCTGACTGCTTTCAAGATTTTCTTTTTATCTTTGGATTTTAGTAGCTTGACTATCATGTACCTAAGTATGCTTTTCTTTTATATTTTATTTTGTGGGTTTGCTGACTTTCTGGGATTTAAAATTTTAGATTTTCCACCAAATTTTGGAAGTTTTATGCTATGACTTATTGATTTGCCTTTCTGCCTCATTTAATTTTTCTGTCTCTCTCCTCTCTGCTTGGGACACAATCATCTCACAGGTCATAAGGCTCTCTTCATTTTTCTTCAAAATTTTTACATTCTTTTCTTCAGACTGGATAATTTCTATTGCTGTATCTTCATGTTTTTCCCACTATTTCTAATCTACCAGTAAACTCAAAAGTATTTTTTTAATTTCATCTTCCTATTTGGTTCTTTTGTATAATTTCCACTTCTCTGCTGAGTTCCCACATCTGTTCATTCATTATGGGAATATTTTTCTTTACCACCATGATCATCTTTATAATAGCTGCTTTCGTATTCTTGACTGCTAATTGTAACACATTGGGGAGAGTTTCTACTGCCTGCTTTTGGTCACATATGGATTACATTTTCCTATTTCTTCAAATCTCATGCTTCTTTTAAATTGTGTACTGGAAAGCATGAAAGATAGGTATAGAGGCTCCGGATTCTATTGTATTCCTTGGAAGAGTTTTGTTATTTTTCTAGGAGGGAATCAACTTGGCTAGACTGAAATTCCAATCCTATCTCATTTACAGTGGGCATAGCTGAAATCCTAGTTCAGTTCTTTCATCTTCCAACTGCTGTTTTTCACTAGGCCTTCTGGGGCCTACCCTGCATGTGTGTTGTTCAAAGATCTGCCAATTTGGAGTGTGTGGGGGAGAGACTTACATATATATTTTGTGATTTTCCTCTTTGTGGCTCCCTCCCTTCCAGAATTTCTCCCCTAACTTTCCAGCTACTCTGCCAGCCCAAAATTACATCCTCTAACATTACAAGTAAGACTGTAGTTTTTCCCCTGTCTAGGCCATGGACAGATGTTGGAATGCTTTGAGGCAAAAGACTCAAGCTTGCAAATATCTCCTGGTGCAATTCCCATCATTAAGGGAAGATTCCCTCTCAGTTCTGCTTGCTTTTGGAAGTGGTTTATACATACACGCAAATACACATTTATTATATGTGTATTATATATAACCACACGAGTCTGTATAAATATATATAATATTTTGTGCAGATTTTATCATTGTTATCTGTGAGAGTGTTAGTTCAACAAGCTACTCCACCATTACTAGAAGCCAGACCACGGTTTTGTTTCTTTCTTGGATTTTATATAAATGGAACTATAAAATATATAGCCTTTGAATATAATTTCTTTCATGCAGCATTTTGGTTGTGATATTCATCCATGCTATTGAATGTAGCTAGTGTTTGTTCATTTGTTGAAAATAATTAATTTTTTACTGGTCATAAAATATGCATAACATAAAATTTTAACCATTTTTAAGTGTACAGTTCAGTGACATTCAATACATTCACATAATTGTGTAGCAATAACCTCCAACCATCCACAGAACTATTTTCACCTTGCACTGAAACTTTGTGCCCATTAAGCAACCACTCTCTGTTATCCCTCCCTCTTGCCCCTGGGAACCACCATTCTCCTTTCTATTCCTATAAATTTGACTACTCTAAGTATCTTATATGAGTGGAATCATGCTATATTTTTCCTTTTGTGACTGGCTTTATTTCACTTAGCATAAATTCCTCAAGGTTTCATCCATGTCATAGTATGTGTCAGAATTCCTTCCTTTTTAAGGGTGAAGAGTATTCCACTATGTGTATACACCACATTTTTTTGTCAGTTCGTCCATTGATGGACATCTGGCTTGATTCCAGCTTCTGGCTATTTTGAATAATGCTGTTAAGAACACGGGTGTACATATATGCCTTTATACCGCTGTGTTCAGTTCTTTTGCGTGTATACCCATAAATGGTGTTCTCAGATTCACTTTTTCACATGTAGGAGGGTTCCCCACACCTCTAACAAGCAATTCTTGGAATGCCATCTGGTCGCCAGATAATTCAACTCAATTTGATGCTGACAACCCAGAGATACATCAGATTCCACAGGTTGATGGCTCCGTCCTATAAGTCTGCACACCCACCCAACCTTACCTCAACTTCAGATGCCAGTTACAAGCTCAGGCTGTTACCTATACTTCTGACTTACTGGCTAAAAACCAGAGTTTCCCACAACCATTTCCTTGGGTTGGATTAATTAGCTAGAGTGGCTCACAAAACTCAGAGAAACATTTACTAGATCACCAGTTTATTATAAAAGGATATAATTCAAGAACAGTCTGTTGGAAGTGGTGCATAGGAAAAGGTATGGAGATGGTACACAGAGCTTTCATGCCATCTCCAGGTGGACCACTCTCGAAGCAGTCCTTGTCATTGCCAACCTGGAAGCTCTCTGAACCGCCTTCTCTTGGTATTTTTATGGAGGCTCTCTCACATAGGCATGATCAATTATTAACTCAGTTTCCAAGCCCCTCTCCTCTCTCTGGAGGATAAGGGGTAGGGCTAAATATTCCAGCTTCTAATCAGGGCTTGGTCTTTCTGGTGACCAGCCCCCATTCATGAGGCATCCCGGAGCCCAGCCAGAGTTGCCTCAATAGAACAAAAGATTCTCCTAGTGTTCTTATCACTGGGGAAATTACAAAGGTTTTAGGAGCTCTGTGCCAAGAACTGGACGCAGAGTCTGATAAATATGTTTTTTATTATTTCCGAACCCATAAGTGGTATTTCTAGATCATATAGTAATTCTATTTTTAATTTTTGAAGGAACTGCCATACTGTTTTCCACAGTTTTATATTCTCACCATCAGAGCACAAGGGTTCCAATTTGTCAACATCCTTGCCAACACTTGTTATGTTCTGATTTTCTGATAGTAACTATCCTAATGGGTGTGAAAAGATATCTCATGGTGGGTTTATTTCACATTTTCCTGATACTTAGTGATGTTGAGCATCTTTTCATGTGTTTCCTGTTCATTTTATATCTTCTTTGGAGAAATGTCTATTCAAGTATTTTGTGCATTTTTAAATTGAGTCGTTTTTTTTTTTTAAACTTTTTTTTATTGATGTTTTAATGGTTTCTAATATTGTGAAATTTTGGGTTGTACATTTTTGTTTGTCCATCACCATATATATGACTCCCTTCACCCCTTGTGCCCACCCCCCACCCCCCTCCCGCCACCCTCAGTGCCCCTGGTAATCACAGTCCAGTTTTCTCTGTCCATGTGTTGGTTTATATTCCACATATGAGTGAGATCATACAGTGTTTGTCTTTCTCTTTCTGGCTTATTTCACTTAACATAATATGCTCCAGGCCCATCCATGTTGTTGCAAATGGGACAATTTTGTCTTTTTTGATGGCTGAGTAGTATTCCATTGTATATATATACCACATTTTCTTAATCCAATTGTCAGTCAAGGGACACTTATGTTGCTTCCACTTCTTGGTTATGGTGAATAATGCTGCAATGAACATAGGGGTGCATAAGCCTCTTTGGATTGTTGATTTCAGGTGCATTGGATAGATTCCCAGTAGCGGGGTGGCTGGATCATAGGGCATCTCTATTTTTAATTCTTTGAGGAATCTCCATACTGTTTCCCATAGAGACTGCACCAATTTGCATTCCCACAAGCTGTGTATGAGGGTTCCTGCTTCTCCACATCCTCTCCAACATTTTTTGTTTTTTGTCTTGGTGATTATAGCCATTCTAACGGGCTTGAGGTGGTATCTTAGTGTTGTTTTTATTTGCATTTCCATGATGATTAGTGATGTTGAGCATATTTTCATGTGCCTATTGGCCATCTGCATATCTTCCTTGGAGAAGTGTCTGTTCATTTCCTCTGCCCATTTTTTTATCGGGTTGTTCGTTTTTTTGTTGTTCAGTTGTGTGAGTTCTTTATATATTATGGAGATCAACCCCTTGTCCAGATGGATTCTCCAGTGAATTTTACCAAACATTCAAAGAAGATTTAATACCCATCCCTCTCAAACTAGTCCAAAAAATAGAGGAAGATGGAACACTTCCTAAATCATTCTACGAGGCCAACATCACCCTGATACCAAAACCAGACAAAGACAGTACAAAGAAAGAAAATTACAGGTCAATATCGCTGATGAACATTGATGCAAAAATCCTCAACAAAATATTGGCAAACCGAATACAACAATACATTAAAAATATCCTACACCATGATCAAGTGGGATTTATACCAGGGACGCAGGTATGGTTCAACATCCGCAAATCAATCAACGTGATACATCACATCAACAAAACAAAGAATAAAAACCACATGATCATCTCAATAGACGCAGAGAAGGCATTTGACAAGATACAACATCGATTTATGGTAAAAACTCTCAATAAAATGAGAATAGAAGGAAAGTACCTCAACATAATAAAGGCCATATATGACAAACCCACAGCCAACATCATACTCAACGGGGAAAGACTGAAAGCCATTCCTCTGAGAACAGGAACGAGGTAGGGCTGCCCACTCTCACCACTCTTGTTCAACATAGTACTGGAGGATTTGGCCAGATCAATTAGGCAAGAAAAAGGAATAAAAGGAATCCAAATAGGTAATGAAGAAGTGAAACTCTCACTATTTGCAGAGGACAAGATTGTATATATAGAAAACCCTAAGGAATCTGTTGGAAAACTACTAGAAACAATCAACAACTACAGCAACGTTGCAGGGTACAAAATCAATCGACAAAAATCAGTTGCATTTCTGTATGCTAATAATGAACTAACAGAAAGAGAACTCAAAAAGATAATACCATTTACAATTGCATCAAAAAGAATAAAATACCCAGGAATAAATCTTACCAAGGACGTGAAGGACCTATACAATGAGAACTACAAGACATTATTGAAATTGAGTTGTTTTTTATTGTTGAGTTGTAGAAGTTCTGTATTTATTCTAGATATTAATCTCTTATCAGATTTGTGATTTGCAAATATTTTCAACCATTCCATGGTTTGATTTTTACTCTGTTGATAGTATCTTGTGATACAGAAAACTTTTTCATTTTGATGAAGTCCAATTTGTTTTTTTTTTTTTGTTACTTATGTCTTTGGTGTCATATTAAAGAAATCATTGTTACAATGGCATTTGTACCCAATGACACACAGCTTTTACCATGTGTTTTCTTCTAAGGATTTTATAGCTTCAACTCTAACATTTATATCTTTGATCCATTTTGAGTTAATTTTTGTATACGGTGTAAAGTAAGGGTCCCACCTCATTCTTTTGCATGTGGGTATCCAGTTTTCCCAATAACATTTGTTAAAAAACTGATCTTTTCTCCTTTGAATGGTCTTTGTAACTTTGTCAAAAATCATTGGACCATATACGCAAAGTTTCATTTGTGGGGTCTCTGTGCTATTTCAATAGTATAGTGTGTGTATTTATTCCAATACCACACTGTTTTGATTACTTTATAGTAAGTTTTGAAATCAGGAAGTGTGAGTTCTCTAACTTTGTTCTTCTTTTTCTAGATTGTTTTGGCTATTCAGTGTCCTTTGAGAGTTCATATGAATTTTAGGATAGATTTTTCTAATTTTGCAAAACCATCCCTGGAATGTTTACCTCTTTGAGTAAGTTGATTCTTAAGTATTTTACTCTTTTTGATGCTACTGTAAATAAAAATGTGAAGTTTTTAAATTTCTTTTTCAGATTATTTATTATTAATGTATAGAAGAACTAGTTTTTGCATGTTGATTTTGTGTCCCACTACTCTTCAGAATTTTCTAGTTCTAACAAATTTTTGGTGGAATTTTTAGGGATTTTAACATATAAGATACTATTTGTAAACAAATATAATATTACTTCTTCCTTTCCAATTTGGATGCTATTTCTTTCTTTTTCTTGCCTACTTGCATTGGCTAGAACTTCTAATACCATGTTGAATAGAAGTGGTGAAAATGGACCTTCTTGCCTTGTTCCTGATCTTAGAGAAAAAGCTTTCATTCCTTCACCCTTGAATATGTTCTCTGTGGATTTATATATATGGCTTTTATTATATTGAAGTAGTTTCCTTTTACTCTGCGGGGTTTTTTCGTGTTTTTAGCATGAAAGCATGTTTAGTTTTGTCAAACGCCTTTTCTGCATCCATTGAGATGATCATGTGTTTTTTTCCTTCATTCTGTTAATGTGGTTTATTACATTGATTCATTTTCATATATTGAAATATCCTTGTATTCCGGGAATAAATCCCACTTAAAAATGCTGTATAATCCTTTTAATATGGTGATTAATTTAGATTATTAGTATTTTATGGAGGATTTTTATATCAATATACATCAAAGATATTGACCTATAGTTTTCTTTTCTCTTAGTGTCTTTGGCTTTGATATCAGGGAAGTGTTAATCCCATAGGATGACTTTAGAGGTATTCTCTACTCTTCGACTTTTTGAAAGAGTTTGAAAAGAATTGATGTTAGTTAATTAAAAAAACTGTTTTTGGCCCCAGGACTAAATTCAGCATAAAATAAATACAAATAAATATTTTTAAAAATATGGAAAAGTTTTTTACTAAAAAAATTTAAAAATTAAGCAAGTACATCACTTATCACTTTATTTCTAAAAAGTTTTTTAACCTACTAGTAAGCATGAACAAATTGTTAGAATTAAATTGACTGAAGAGTTAATTTTCTTCATTGCAAATTTTCTGACAGAAGTATATGATGCCCTCATGTATGACATCTTTTATGAAAAAATGATCATTTTTTGTAGTATTTGAGAATATTATGAATTTTCCCAGTGGCCTCTGACAATACTCTGATATGCAAAGTTACATTTTCAACATGTATGTTTCATCATCATCCTTACCAAATTAACAAACTCAGGTGCTAATTAATCAACTACTTTTCATATGATTCAGGTTCTCTACCACCAACTCCCCTAAGCATCAGGAAATTCTACAACTTCTGCAAGATTAACAATTTTACCTTAGATTGTATTCATCTCATGTGGTTTAAAACGTCCAAAAATCATTGATAAACTGACCCTGCCCAGACTAAAGCATTGTGAATTATAAAAGATGGTCTCTGTTAAGTGAGGAGGGATTTCAGGTTGAATTTAATTTTATAAGTGGTCAATTTATTACAGTGTATTGTTCTGTTATGTATTTCACTTCTTTTCTAAAAAAAGTGATAGTTGAGGGCAGTTAGATAAAAATTTGAGAAAATAAGGAACTGTTACACACTGTAAGTGTCAAATATTTTCAAGCATAAACGACAATAAGAACTAAAACTACGAAATGGCAGAGGAAATAGAGATAAGAAGATGAAATTGCAAAACTGAATCTATAATAATACCTCAATGGCTAACGTTGTGGTGCCAGGTAGGTGGTGAAGTCAAAGAATTCATAAAGATGATAATAAACACACTACAAAGAAAAAAGATTGAAATTTTCATAGAGATAATTTTTACAGTGATATGATAGGTAGAGAACAGGTAAGAGAAGTGGAGTGAGAGACTATCTGCTTCTTAAATTATTTCCACTGTTGATAACAAAAATCCAATTTGCTGAAATCTTTATTCCCCTCTATGACCTTATCTTTACCTGCAAAGTCACAGCATTGAATCGATGTCACAGTCCAGCTTTTCCATCCCTGGGGAACAGAGCAATTTATCTCATCTGAAACCTCAACTGCTCAGGCTGTGAAACAAGGCCGGCCATCCATTCTCACAGAGAAGACAACTGGAGGTAGGATTTTTGGTTCTGAATTCAGCTAAACATTTCAAAGATTTGTATCTGGCCTTCCTTATCCAGGGCTATCAGTGAAGGGCTGGCTGGCTTTCAGAGAAGAACAATTCACAGTCAGCGGAGATATTTTCTGTTGAGCTCTCTAGAGAAGGCTGTGGGGTTTGTCAGTAAGAGTTGATTTCTATGCGGGTTATATTTTTTTATTTTATTCAGAGATTTATAGAGAAATTTACATGGTAAGTATTATTATCAACATAAAACGTTGTCTATTCTCTGGTCATTTAAGCAAAATTTTCCTCTCAGGGTCCATCCATGGACAAAGCCCAGATTTAATCTCCAAGAGTCAGACAGGCACTTTGCAGTCCATGGGAAGCCCTCAAGTTTGCAGCCTGTTTCCTTGTGTGCTGTGCTGGTGTTTAATCTTCCATCTCTTCCGGGTACAACTAGACAGATACCTATCAAACCATCAAGGGACTTGACATTCGAGAAGTGTACTTTTCATTATCTTTAGACTTCTACACTTTTCAAAAAGACTCTCAGCATTTCCAGTAATTTTGCAGCAGTTTACCCAACACTAAGGTTCTCACTCTTATAAGTTAAAACAATTAATTTTGAAAAGGAAAAAGTGATCTTCGCAATTTTGTACAGAATCTATATAATGGGTGCATCCTTATAAATGGAGGTGATGGTGCTCAGGGCAAGCTACGCCAGGAGGCACCACTCTGGTATGCAGATTATTTCGAGCTGAAGAAAATAAAGACTCAGAGAACTCAGGAAGAATATTTGAGTTTCCCCTCCCAAACTGCCTAGAGAATTTAAAACAAAAGATCTGTTTCAGGAAGGAGTTATTATCATGATGGCTGTAAAGATAATGTAGGATAGAGTTTACAACAGGAAAGGCACCAAGCCCCTTTTATCAAAAACTCTATGTCTCCCTGACCACATTATGTATAGATGACCCTGAGAAGAATTATCAGGCAAACATTTGCATTTCTATCTCCATGTGAGTTGTCTTCTTGCCCTCTGAGGTCCCAGACCACTACCCATCACCAACACCTTCCTTGTCTTTAGCTACAACGCTTAAGTGGGCAGCTTAGACAGAGGGACGAGTTGCTCATTTCTGAGTTTCTCCCATGTATATATGTTATTAAACTTGGTTTTATTTTCTCCTGCTAACCTGTCTTGTTAATTATTTGGCCAGCCATAAGAACCTTAAGAAAAGGGCAGAAGCAGATTCTCTCTCTCCCTCAACAGTTTTTGTGCCCAACGTGTGGCTACACTGGCTGGCAAGTTGCATTTTCTGGCTGGAAGAACTGCCTTCTCCCTGGATTACTGCAGATGATGAGATACGGGAACACCTGACGAAAGCTGGCAAAATGTAAGACTTCTTACCACGTCAGCCTTCCAGAATCTCTACCTGTGGAGTCTCGTGGAAGGAAGTAGTGAGAATAGTTTTCTCTTTCTAAATTTAGATTGGCAGGAGAAAATATTTGGGAAGATAGTTTCTTGTGCTTTTAGTGACGCTGGTAAATTTGATAGCGTATTCTTGGTTTTCATCTTGATCCATTTTCCTCCCAGAGATAGTCTGTTTTTAGCTTTGGTCTTTGTCTTTTGTATCATGTGTCATAAGAAGGAAATACCATAAGGTAGGAAGCAGGCATAGGCCCTATAAGCCTACTGTCCGGGCTGGCACCCCAGACTGGTGAGTTTGCGTGTCTCACCAGACTGGCATCTATTTAGACAAACTTTGCTGTGGGTTAATATGCACATGAAGTGAAGGCCATTGCGAAGGGCATCTTGGAAGCCAAAAAGGCTGCAAATTTGGTTGGCACGGGTCGAGCAGTTAAAAGCCATTAGGGCGCTCGCCACTTTCAGGAGACACCCGTGACAGGATAATTTGGGTCATGGAACCGGGTAGATGACACAGGTCCCCTGCCAACTGCAAGAAAATGTCCATGCAGTGACGAGGTACTCTGTAAAGCACACAGTCCCCAATCCCGTGGCACCTCCCCCCCCAAGGTATTATTCTGTCTCCAACAGACCTAAGGCGTGGCTAAAGCTGTCATTGTGCACATAAGAAAAAAACCAGATGCGGTTTTTCCTTCTGTCTTGTTCTGTGTCCTGAGACAACTTGGCTTTGTGCCAAGTGTGAATATTCTCCTTGGTCTCCACCTTACGGAAGGTGCATTTACTGGGGTGCCCCTTGGTAGTCAGTCGAGTAGACTGGGGTTCTGAACTGTCTCTTTGTCCGGCTGTGCCAAGCTCTCAGGGGAGTTTGTCATAAAGGGCCCAGTCCATAAGGGCCTTTGTCATCTTAACCTTCGTTGCTTGTTAGTGCTGGAAAAATCCCATTCCAGTATCGCCTGCTCAGTGTCACAGATTAGCGGGTCTGTGACTGGAGGCGTCCCACACTATTGTGGGAGACCAGAGACACGTTTTTCACTACACCATCCTTACCGCCTGTGCAACAAAGGTCTTTACTTTCTCTGAATATATTTGATATTTAATTCTGTGGAACATGGGGGCTACATCATTTGCGCCCTCACCAGGGACGCCTCTTGCATCCATGGTAAAGATTTATTCTAAGCATGGAAAGTTACCTCTGGGTCTTTCCTTAAAAAGTCTTATTGGATCTAGTTACTATTGGACTAAATATACAAATGAAGATCCTACTCGTCAATGGCCAGATGACGGATCCTTAGAATTGGGAAAACTTCTAAATTGGGGGAAAAAATATGTTTTGAGAGCTCTCACACAGCTGTTTAATTGGTATCTAAAAAACAGCCAGAAAAAGGAAGAGAAAAATTGAAATAGCCTTAAGATCTTGACTCAAGTTACAATTGAATTGAGAACATGTAAAATTGTAAGTGTTGATAAGATTATAAAGGTTGGAATATTTGAGCTAATTTTATATAAAGAGGTTATATCAACTTTGCCTGAATTTGTTTTAAAATGTCTGACTGGGAATGCTTCCCTTGTCCAGATTTAGAAGACCGAGACCTATTGATAAAAATCTTAATGAAAACTGTGTCAAAAGGTATAAGAAGTGATGAAATTTACATGAAATTTTGTGGGACAAAACTGATGTTATTTCTATTACAGAACTGGTTAACAAAAATAGTAATTTAAATGATGGCTAATTTTATCTGAAGTCTTATGAGGTCTTGTAGGCAATCTAAATAATTACTGGGAATAAGTGACTAAATAGTTGTGAAAAAGATGAATGTTGGGTGAACTTTAAACAATAATTATGTGTTATAGTGGTTACAGCTTCCAAACTCTTTTTGGTGACATAAAACTTTAGAGTTTTGCTAAATTTTGTGATAAAAATTCACTGAGTATAATCATTTCCAAATAAGATAAGATATTAGACATTGATTGCTAAACTTACGTTTGTCTACATTTGGCTTTTCATTACAGGAAAACTAAAAGGTGTTTTGGGTCTATTGGTAAACATGTGTTTTATTAAAAGATTGTACTATAAAGGAACATATTTCTAGAAGTTAAGAGGTGTTTATAAATTTTCCAAGCCACGATATACTAATGTAAAAGAAAGTTTATAATGGTTTACTTAGGTTTTACTTACAAATTGGGGTTTCTAAGAGTTAAAATTTCTAATTAGTATATGTGATTGAAGCTACTAAATATTAAGAAAATTATGTCTGTGTAGAAGGAAAGCAAGATGTATAAAGAAGGAACAAAGAATGGAGATATTTTATTTGATTGGTTAAGAAATATAAATTTGTCTTCAAGAATTAGGAGAGAAAAGAAAGACATGGGACAAATTCTGAATGTAAAAAGAAAGTTATAGGTTTGTGGAAGAGGAATTCTGGAAAAGGAGTTTTTGTATGGTCAAGTTGACTAAGATTGAAATGAATTTAATTAAGTAAATGAGTTTTAATATCAGAAGGAAGCTGGTACAAAATTATAATTTGGTCTTATTTCTCTTAAAAGAATAATTTTCTTGAACTTGATAAAGAGGTTATAAAAGATTTTTCGTTACCTTTGGGTAAGTCCACCTAAAAGACAGAAAAAAAAAATTGTTAAAATAATTTCCTGTGTTCAAAAGACTGAGGTCTCTCTATTAAGTTTTTTGGACTGTCAATGCTCTCTTTGCTTTAACGTTTTCTATTTTTGGCAAGCTCCCCAAAATTCATATCTTAAATAAACTCTTTTTTTTACTTTTTTTCTTTGAGAATTTTCAAAGGACCCTGGAACTTCTCAAAGAAATTTGCTCTCTTCCTACAAGGGGAAAGATACTAAATTTATTAGTCTTATTCAGTATGTTAAATTACATGGAAAGCATTGTCAGACAAGTGATGATAAGTCTGCTTAGGTGCTATTATGTGGGCAAATGTTATTGACATAGGTGTTTTAATATTGTATAACATTACTGAAATTCTGATCTGTCCTGATTATCAGTCATAATTCTGGTTATTATTATTTTAAAGTGTTGTATGTCACAAAATTAACCAAATTTCTTTGTCAATTGCCATTTTGAGGTCTTGTTGTTTACAGACTTATTTCTTTGCTCTAATGCTTTTGCAAAATGTTTCAACTTCAGAAAAATTCATGGAAAGTACTCTGACATTTACATAGGAGTACAGGTTTCTGACAAACTTTCTGATCATAAAACTGAACTGGGTAAGAAATTAGAGAAATCTGATGGGAAGACAAATAACTTCATGACGCTGCTAACAAAACGATTGGGATCAAGCATGGATTACACAGGACTGAATGAACTGATAAGGATGATTATAATTTTTATGATTTTTCATTTGAAGTATTGCTGAATTTTTAATGTTTTTTTCTTTAGATTTAAGGAAAACTGTTTCTCTTTTCTCCTGAGCTAGCTATGATTTATAACAATTTGGTAAATGATATTTTTGCAAGTAAAATTGGAATATTTATCTTTCTCTCTCTATTTGATCCCTCAGATTTGGAAACTCTTAGTAAGTGAGTATTGTTGTTTTCATGGTGTCGGGGGGAAGAGGAAGAATCACCATCTGCCCTTTTCCTTAAGGTTCTTATGGCTGGCCAAATAATTAACAAGACAGGTTAGCAGGATAAAATAATACCAAGTTTAACAACATGTATACATGGGAGAAACTCAGAAATGAGCAACTTGTCCCACTGTCTAAGCTGCTTGCTTACGTATTGTAGCTAAAGGCGAGGAGCGTGTTGGGGGTGGGTAGTGGCCTGGGACTTCAGAGGGCAGGAGGACAATTCTTTTCAGGGTCATCTATAGATAATGTGGTCAGGGAGAGATAAAGTTTTTTGATTAAATGTGCTTGGTGCCCCTCCCATTGTAACATCTATTTTACATTATCATTACAGCCATCATGATAGAAGATGTGTTCTAGGAAGGAGCCACCATGTCAAATTCTTTAGGCAGTTAGTGGAGGAGGTCAAATGTCCTTCAGAGAAAACAATTAAGGTAAAGAGATATATTTCAGGGTGGCCAAATCTTGATCTCCCACAGTCCCGCCTTTTAAACTAAAAGTTTCACAGTCCTTTTGAAACTTAAAGAATTTTCATAGTCCAGATGCTGTGTTGGTAGATTGTTTGATCTCACTGAATACATTTCTTAGTCCTGATAATAGATCAGTTCAAATAAGTTCCTTTTGGAAGGTGGTGATGCAGGTGGGCTCTCAAGGTTACGCCTATATTGTGGAAGCAACCAATCAAGTATTTAATAGAAGCATTTCCATGTAAACAAAAGAAAAACAAGGTTAATGGTTGGAGCAAATTGTAAACCAGTTTATGAGGTCAGAGGATACCAGTTAAGATGATTTTTAGATGTCAGCGTCAAAGTATCTTTTGCAGTTCAAAATGTCTCTGATGGTGTCATCATGTCATCTCTTAAGTTTATATCAAGTCCATCAGCTTCAGTTTGAAAGGCTTCAGGGAAAAGAACAGGTTTAGTTTTCAGTGATTTCAAATGAAAATGATGGAAAAAATCAAAAACGTTAGTTTGGATATCTGTAGCCAGACATTTCAGGAGACTAGAAGAAATCAGGATCCAGTCCAGTCAACAGATATAAAACAAAAACCTCAAAAGACAATTAACAAAACTAGGATCTAATATCTGCAAATGTATACTATAGTTTTTACTGAAATATAATTTTTCTCTCTATAATCACCCTCATTTTTATTGAGATAGCCAAATAAAAACTCACTAGTTTGCAAAATAACTCTAATTCCAATAGAGTTGGCCCAATTATTTACATAAGTACAGCAAGAATAGCAATTAATCATATAAGCTCTTTTAAATCTGCTTTGCTGAAACTTTTTATAAGGAATCTCAGATTGAACTTCAAAGCCCTCTTGAGGCCAGGAAAGCCAAGCCAACGATTTTGTCATCAGACATTGCCTGCAATACCTACAGATTTGGGTGAATTCCTCTCTTCCGAGGTTCCCCCAAAATATTTTGAGGTTCCTTGTACCTGCCAGATAAGTGACATTCTTTACTTATCCTGGTAAGTGTTGCTTGGAACATAAGGTACCAGGCCAATATTTCCACGTGGCTTTAGTCCATATAGTCCAATCCTCATTCCTCAAAAGCTGTATGGTTATATCGCAAATATGGTGTTCCAGTCACAACCTTGGTAATATAACCAGTGTTTCCAATTGTGTCCTGTTATAAGGAGAACAGATTATTATTGAACTTATGCAATTAACTATATTGCCATGAAAACCACAATACTCACTTACTAAGATTTTCAAAATTCGAGGGATCAGGTAGAGAGAAAAAGATAAATATTTCAATTTTACTTACAAAACTATCATTTACCAAATTGCTATAAGTCATAGCTAGCTCAGGAGAAAAGAGAGAAAGTTTCCCTAAATCTGAAAAAACAAAACATTAAAAATTCAGCAATACTTCAAAGGAAAATCATAAAAATTATAATCATCATTATCAGTTCATTCAGTCCTGCATAATCCATTCTTGATCCCAATCTTTTTGTTAGCAGCTTCATGAAGTTATCAGTCTGTCCATCACATTTCTGTAATTTCTTACCAAGTTCAGTTTTATGATCATAAATTTTGTCAGAAACCTGTGTTCCAGTGTAAATGTTAGAGTCCTTTCCATGAATTTTTTCTGAAGTTGAAACATTTTGCAAAAACATTAGAGCACAGAAATGTCTGTAAACAACAAGACCTCAAAATGGCAATTGACAGAGAAATTTGGTTAATTTTGTGAAATACAACATTTTAAAACAATAACAACCAGAATTATGACTGATAACCAGGACAGATCAGAATTTCAGTAATGTTATACAATTTTAAAACGCCTATATCAGGGGCCGGCCCGGTGGCGCAAGCGGTTAAGTGCGCGCGCTCCGCTGCGGCGGCCCGGGGTTCGCTGGTTCGGATCCCGGGCGCGCACCGACCCACTGCTTGGTGGGCCATGCTGTGGCGGCGTCCCATATAAAGTGGAGGAAGATAGGCACCGATGTTAGCCCAGGGCCGTCTTCCTCAGCAAAAAAGGAGGAGGATTGGCGGATGTTAGCTCAGGGCTGATCTCCTCACAAAAAAAAAAAAAAAAAAAAAAAAAAAAAAAAAAAAAAAAAACGCCTATATCAATAACATTAACCCACAAAATATCACCTAAGCAGGCTTATCATCACTTGTCTGACAATGCTTTCCATGTAATTTAACATACTGATTAAGCCTAATAAGTTTAGTATCTTTCCCCTTATAGGAAGGGAGCAAATTTTTTTGAGAAGATCCAGGGCCCTTTGAAAATTCTCAAAGAAAAAAAGACTTATGTTAAGATATGAATTTTGGTGTAGCTTGTCAAAAATATAAACAATCAAAGCAAACAGAGCATTTACAATCTAAAAAGCCTTAATAGCGAGACCTCAGTCTTTTGAACGTAGGAAATTATTTTAACATTTTTTTTTCTGTCTTTTAGGTAGACTTACTCAAAGGTAAAGATAAATCTTTTGTAACCTCTTTATCAAGTTTAAGAAAATCATCCTTTTAAGAGAAAGAAGACCAAATTTTAATTTTGCACCAGCTTACTTCTGCTATTAAAACTCATTTACTTAATTAAATTCATTTCAATCTTAGCCAACTTGAGTATGCATAAAACTCCTTTTCCAGAATTCCCTCCACAAACCTTCTATAGCTTTCTTTTTACATTCAGAATTTGTCCCATGTCTTTCTTTTCCCTCCTAGTACTTGAGGACAAATTTATCTTTCTTAATCAACCAAACATAACAGTTCTAGTCTTTGTACCTTTATATATCTTACTTTCCTTGTACACAGACATATTTTTCTTAATTTTTAGTAGCTTCAATCACATATATTAATTAGAAATTTTAACCTTTAGAAACCTTAATTTATAAGTAAAAACTAAGTAAACAATTATAAACTTTCTTTTACATTAGTATCTTGTGGCTTGGAAAATTTATAAACACTTCAGAACTTCTAGAAATATGTTACTTTATAGTACAATCTTTTAATAAAACACGTTTACTAATAGACACAAAACACCTTTTAGTTTTCCTGTAATGAACAGCCAAATGTAGACAAACGTACATTTAGCAATCAATGTCTAATATCTTATCTTATTTGGAAATGATGATACTCAGAGAATTTTTATCATAAAATTTAGCAAAACTCAAGTTTTAAGTCACCAAAAAGAGTTTGGAAGCTGTAACCACCATAACACATAATTATTGTTTAATGTTCATGCAACATTCATCTTTTTCACAACTATTTAGTTACTTATTCCCAATAATTATTTAGATTGCCTACAAGACTTCATAAGACTTCAGATAAAATTAGCCATCATTTAAATTACTATTTTTGTTAACCAGTTCTGTAATAGAAATAACATCAGTTTTCTCCTGCAAAATTTCATGTAAATTTCATCACTTCTTATACCTTTAGACATAGTTTTCATTAAGATTTTTATCAATAGGTCTCGGTCTTCTAAATTTGGACAAGGGAAGCATTCCCAGTCAGACATTTTAAAACATACTCAGGCAAAGTTGATGTAACCTCTTTATATAAAATTAGCTCAAACATTCCAATATTTATAATCTTACCAACACTTACACTTTTACATGTTCTCAATTCAATTGTAACCTGAGTCAAGGTCTTAAGGATAGTCGAATTTTTCCCTTCCTTTTTCTGGCCTTAATTCTTAGGTACCAATTAAGAAATTATGTGAGAGCTCTCAAAACATTTTTTTCCCCCAATTTAGAAGTTTTTCCAATTCAAAGGATCTGTCGTCTGGCGATTGACGAGTAGGATCTTCATTTGTATATTTATTCCAATAGTGACTCGAACCAATAAGCCTTTTTAAGAAAGGACCCGGAGATAACTTTCCACGCTTAGAATAAAACTACCATGGATGCAAGAGGCATCCCTGGTGAGGGCGCAGATGATGTAGCCCCCATGATCCACAGAATTCACTCCCAAAGATATTCAGAGATAGTAAAGACCTTCATTGCACAGGCGGTAAGGATGGTGTCTCCGGTCTCCCAGAATAGTGTGGGATGCCTCCAGTCAGAGACCCGCTAATCTGTGACACCAGGCAGGCGATACTGGAATGGGATTTTTCCAGCACTAACAAGCAACCAAGGTTAAGATGACAAAAGCCCTTATGGACTGGTCCCTGTATGACAAACTCCCCTGAGAGCTTGGCATAGCCGGACAAAGAGACAGTTCGGAACCCCAGTCTACTCGACTGGCCACCAAGGGGTACCCTGGTAAATGCACCTTCCATATGGTGGAGACCAAGGAGAATATTCTCACTTGTCACAAAGCCAAGTTTTCAGGACACAGAACAAGACAGAGATTACTCTGGGAGGAAAGGGATCAAGATCAAAACCAAGAGTACTCTACCAAATTTAAACCAAGAGTCACTAAAAGCACAAGAAAGTAGTTTCCCAAATATTTTCTCCTGCCAATCTAAATTTAGAAAGAGAAAAAATTCTCACCATTTCCTTCCGCCGTACTCCGCAGATAGAGATTCCGGGATGCTGACATGGTAAGAAGTCTTCCCTTTTGCCGGCTTTTGTCAGGCGTTCCCGTATCTCATCCTCTGTAGTAGTCCAGGGAGAAGGCAGGTCTTCCAGCCAGAGAAGGCAACTTGCCAGCCAGTGTGGCTCCGGGCGACTACGCCAAAACTGTCGGGTGAAGAGGGAGAATCTCCCTCTGCCCTTTTTCTTAAGGTTCTTATGGCTGGCCAAATAATTAACAAGACAGGTTAGCAGGATAAAATAATACCAAGTTTAATAACATGTATACATGGGAGAAAGTCAGAAATGAGCAACTCGTCTCTCTGTCTAAGCTGCTTGCTTAAGTATTGCAGCTAAAGGCGAGGAGCGTGTTCGGGGTGGGTAGTGGCCTGGGACTTCAGAGGGCAGGAGGACAATTCTTTTCAGGGTCATCTATAGATAATGTGGTCAGGGAGAGATAGAGTTTTTTGATAAAAGGTGCTTGGTGCCCCTCCCATTGTAACATCTATTTTACATTATCATTACAGCCATCATGATAGAAGATGTGTTCTAGGAAGGAGCCACCATGTCAAATTCTTTAGGTAGTTAGTGGGGGAAGTCAAATATCCTTCAAAGAAAACAATCAAGGTAAAGAGATATATTTCAGGGTGGCCAAATCTTGATCTCCCACAGTGGCAATATTGTTATTTGCATAAATTCAATAAGAATCTGTTCTCCTTATAACAGGACACAATTGGAAACACTGGTTATATTACCAAGGCTGTGACTGAAACATCATATTTGTGATATAACCATACAGCTTTTGAGGAATGAAGATTGGACTTTATGGAAGAAAGCCACGTGGAAATATTGGCCTGGTACCTTATGTTCCAAACAGCACTTACCAGGATAATTAAAGAATGTCACTTATCTGGCAAACACAAATAACCTGGAAATATTTTGGGGGAACCTCGGAAGAGAGGAATTCACCCAAATCTGTAGGTATTACAGGCAATGTCTGTTAACAAAATCCTTGGCTTGGCTTTCTTGGCCTGGAGAGGCTTTTAAAGTTCAATCTGAGATTCCTTATAAAAAGTTCCAGCAAAGCAGATATAAAAGAGCCTATGTGATCAATTACTATTCTTGCTATCCTTATGTAAATACTTGGGCCAACACTATTGGAACTAGACTTATTTTGCAAACTACTTAGTTTTAATTTATCTATCTTTGATAAAAATGAGGGTGATTTTAGAAAGAAAAATTATATTTCAGTAAAAACTATAGTGTACATTTGCGGATATTAAATCCTAGATTTCTTAATTGTCTTTTAAGGTTTTTGTTTTATATTGTTGACTTGACTGGATCTTGATTTCTTCTAGTCTCCTAAAATATCTGGCTACAGATGTCCAAACTAACGTTTTTCATTTTTTCCATCATTTTCATTTGGAATCACTGAAAACTAAACCTGCCCTTTTTCCTGAAGCCATTCAAACTGAAGCTGATGGACTTGATATAAACTTAAAAGATTACCTGATGACATCATCAGAGACATTTTAAACTGCAAAAGCTGCTTTGACACTGACATCTGAAAATCTTATCTGGCTGTCCTCTAAACTCAGAAACTGCTTTACAACTTGCTCCTAGCATTAACTTTGTTTTTCTTTTGTTTTCATAGAAATGTTTCCATTAAATACTTGATTGCTTCCTTCCACAATATAGGTGTAGCTTTGAGAGCCCACTTGCATCACCACCTTCTAAAATGTACTTAATTGAACTCATCTACTATCAGGAGTAAGAAATGTGCTCAGTGAGATGAAAAAAATCTACCAACTCAGCTTCTGGACTATGAAACTTCTTTAATTTTGAAAAGGACTGTGAAACTTCTAGGGAAGTTTCAGAGGAGGCAACTGATGGTGCTCAGGGCAAGCTATCCCAGGAGGCACCACTCTGGTATGCAGATTATTTCGAGCTGAGGACAATAAGGACTCAGAGAACTCAGGAAGAATATTTGAGTTTCCTCTTCCAAACTGCCTAAAGAATTTAAAACAAAAGATTTCTTTCAGGAAGGAGTTATTATCATGATGGCTGTAAAGATAATGTAGGATAGAGGTTACAACAGGAAAGACACCAAGACCCTTTTATCAAAATCTCTATCTCTCCCTGACCACATTATCTATAGATGACTCTGAGAAGAGTTGTCAAGGAAACATTTGCATTTCTATCTCCATGTGAGTTGCCTCTTGCCCTTTGAGGTCCCAGACCACTACCCACCCCCAACACCTTCCTCGCCTTTAACTGCAATACTGAAGCAGACAGCTTAGACAGAGGGACGAGTTGCTCATTTCTGAGTTTCTCCCATGTATACATTATTAAACTTGTTATTATTTTCTCCTGCTAACCTGGCTAGTTAATTATTTGACCAACCATAAGAAACTTAAGGGAAAGGGCAGAGGGAGATTCTCCCTCTTCCCCAAACAACAACATTATCTAATTCCCAGAAAAAGAAAACTTTACTATAATATTAAGGCTACAACTGTCAAAAAGGAAGCCAAGATACACTCAAGTCAAGCTTTTGCTCAAAAGATAATTGGCTCCTCTTTGAAACTTTATCATGTTTATTATGTAAGCATAATATAGAGCCTAGAATATAGAAAGTGCTTATTGGTAAGTTAACATTGTGATCATTTATTTTGTAAATATTAGTATGAGAGATGTAATTCATTTTCTAGTTTATTCAGATTTTCAATTTCTGCTAAACCTAAAGCCACATTACTGGCAAGTTGGGATACATCTAGACATCTGAAAAATATGAATCCTAAACAGAAGCATATATATTCTCTATTCATCAGGTTCTAAATTGTAAAACATTCTAAGGTTTTTGAACAAATCAATGGCATTCCAAATTTACAGTAAGGCTGCATGTGCCACACAGGATCCTACAGGAAGAGAAATCCAGATTTTAAATAGAGGAGATTATGCACAAAAATAAAGTACGTTTTCAAGTCTGAAAGGGGATTTCAAGAAAGAAGAGACTCTCAGAACATGTGGTAAGTGGTAAATAACTTACCAAATGCTCTCTAAAGGAGAACATATTGTGGACAAAAGAACTTCACACTAGAGAGGTAAAATGGCTTCTCTGGTATCCTTATGATGAAACAGATGCTGAACTACTATTTCCTGAAACTTAAAATGCACCTTGGGCCGGCCCCGTGGCTTAGTGGTTAAGTGCGCATGCTCCGCTACTTGAGGCCTGGGTTCGGATCCCGGGTGCACAGCGACGCACCGCTTCTCTGGCCATGCTGAGGCTGCATCCCACATACAGCAACTAGATGGATGTGCATCTATGACATACAACTATCTACTGGGGCTTTGGGGGAAAATAAAAGGAGGAGGATTGGCAGTGGATGTTAGCTCAGATCTGGTCTTCCACAGCAAAATGAGGGGGATTAACATGGATGTTAGCTCAGGGCTGATCTTCCTCACCTAAAAATAAAAATAAAATTAATCTTATTATTCAAACAAATACCACCTCCCTGCCTTGCAGCTTACCTGGAGATAGTGATGTGTTGGAATCGTTTTTCTAATTCATTGGTTCTTTTGTTTTGAAGATTTTATTTATTTATTTTTCCCCCAAAAGCCTCAGTAGATAGTTGTGTATCATAGCTGCACATCCTTCTAGTTGCTGTATGTGGGACTCGGCCTCAGCGTAGCCGGAGAAGCGGTGCCTTGGTACGCGCCCATGATCCGAACCTGATCCACCAGCAGTGGAGCGTGCGCACTTAACATCCAAGCCACTGGGCCAGCCACTAATTCATTGCTTCTTAAACTTGATGGGCACCAGAAGCACCTGGAGGCCTTGTTGAAATCCAGATTGCCAGGCCCCACCCCAGACTTGCCAGTTCAGCAGGTCTGCAGCAGCACCTGACAATTTGCATTTCAGCCCAGTTCCCAGGTGATGCAGATGCTGCTGGTCCAAGGACTCCACTTTGAGAACCACAGCCTGATTTAGACCCTGTATATGGTTACCAAATCCATTATTTTATCCTTTGGCTGCTACTTTTCCTTTATCACATCAGCACCTTAGCTCCGAATCTCCTCACCTAGCAATGGGAATAAGTGGAGAGTTTAACAGCTGGTTCTCCTTTCCAGATCAGTTCTCCCTCTTCCTCTCAATACTACATTCTCTTGCCAGGTAACTGGTCCTTAAACATCAGTGCATCATAGATCTTCCTTGCTCAAAAACTCATGACTCTTATGCTGAACACAAGACATTTTAAATTCTCCACTTGGATCATAATGTCTTTAACAACCTTACTTTAATAGTAAAATGTGGACACCTGTTCCGTACCCTGCCTGCTATAAAGGAGTATGTGAGGATTACATAAGATACAGTCAGTTCTCTTTATGCACAGTGTGACATTCCATAAGGTCATTGTGTACACTAAATCAGTGACTATGACCCACTGCTCCTATGGGAAATGCAGTGTTAAGTTCCTGCAAGCCTTAGTCACATTTTCTTCAACTGATCAGTACATTACCTTGTTCTCTGTGTGTTCTTTTTAAAGTCACCTTATTTTACATATATTGTTCATATATTAACATTGAACTCACACCAACAGCACTGTAACTAGTGTCTGATACTAGCTTGTCGAACACACATACTTTCTCAGTAAAGGCACGTCACAGCCTCTTGCCCTGAGGAACACCAGGCAGCATTGCAGCACTACACATGGGGGACATATTAAATTTCAAGGTCACCAACATAATGCACAAAAAGATAAGAAATGAGGCACTAAATAGACTGCAAGAAGGACACTTGTTTACAATGTGGGCTGAAACAAGAGGACAGAGCAGCACCTTGTTCCCCCTCAGTTGGGAACGTGCACATTGAGTTAATCAAATTTCTCACCATTTTGTGCATATCTGCAAATGGACATGAAAGCCCTGAAAGAGTTGATTCGGGTACTGCTGGTACATTTTAGCTAGTGGGCAAGTGTGCAAACACGGAATCCACAAATAATGAGGATCAACTATATTATGAAAGCATCTTTTCTAAACCAGAATATTGCTCATGTATAAGAGCAATAATGATAACATAACAGATAACATTTAAGTGCCTATTAAGTGCCAGGAGTTCTTTTAAGTACTTTACATAAGTTAATGCATGTAAATCTCACTAAAACCCTATGAGACAGGAGTTTTCAATAGCCCCTTTTTATAGATGAGGAAACTAAGGTTCAGAGAGTAAATATTTCCACAGGTTCTCCAGTTAGAAGTGGAATATCTGGGATTGATGCTCAGACAAACTAGTCCAAAGTCCACAGCCTCAACCACTATGGTAGGAATGTGAGCGAATTTTCTACCACCCCTAAAAAGTCCCTTCTGCTCCAGACTGTGTGGTCTCACACATGCTTATTCACTCATCAAACATTTTCTGAGTGCACCAAAGATGTCAGGTACTGTGTTTAGATACTGGAGGGACAAATAGAATGTCGACGCAAATAATCCATAACCAACCAATAAATCAAAATTGAGGCGAGTTTATTATGAGCCAAGCTTTGAGGATCATATAGCCCTGGAGAGTCCTTTCACAAAGAAATGGAGCACTCCAAAGAAGTGGGGTGTACAGCATGGTTATACACCATCAAAGGGCATGTACCACATGTGATTGCAATGTCCCTTTTACAATAGCCGCAACCTTGACCTGTCGGCACCTCCATTGATGGACACAGTGGGTATCAGGTGTGCTGTATCCATGGGCGTGGCTGGTGTCTCAAGTTTGGTGGTCACGGAATGAGCGCAGCAATCAAATCCTAGCCTATGGAGAAATGCTTATCCTTAAGGAAATGCTAATGTGGGGGAAGTTGCATTTACACCTTAAGGGCATTGCTTTTGTCTTTGGGACACGTTAATTGCTTAAAGTGTATATACAATGGATGAACAGAGGCTACAGGCCCCTTTTGGGAAAAAAAAAAAAAAACAAGGTCAGGCCCAATTTGTTTTACACCAAATGGCTTCCTCATATTCTCCAAAGTATCCTGTTGCTTGCCATTTATTTATCAAGAAGAAGGATCGTCTCAGATTTAAGGAGCTCACTGTCTATGAGACAAGAATAAAACAACAGTTATGGAAAAGGAAATAAGTACAGGGTCCTTGAGTGGGGACATCAAAATGGGTCTCTAGATGGAGACCTCTCAGGAAATGTCGCCAAGAGAAAGGAACATTCGATATGAGTTTAGATCAAGAAATAGGAATTAAGTTCATTAATAAAGTGGGTAGGAGTGCAGAAGAAAAATATATAAAAAGACAGACATAAAGGATGTTAAAGCTTTCAGAAAATGGAGGTATTTTTAAGGCTGGAACAAAGCGAACATGTAGGACACAGTGGGTGATGAGGCTAAAGATGAGGACAGCAAGAGAAAGCCTGCGTGTCCAGCTCAGGAGTCTCAATGTTCTCTCGGATGCTCTGAGCAGTCATTGAAAGAATCTAAGCAGATATCAGATTTAAGCAAATTTGGATTCTAGAAGGTAACTCTGGAGGCATTGTGAAGGAAAGATTAGAAGAAATTAAGACTGAAGGAATGGGACCTGTTGGAAGACTAGGCAGTGATCCAGATAAGATAGGTCTTGGCCGGCCAGGTGGCCAAGCTGTTAAGCATGCACGGTCCACTGCGGTGGCCTGGGCTTCGCTGGTTAGGCTCTCGGGTGCGCACCGACGCACCGCTTGACATGCCATTCTCTGGAAGTGTCCCGTACAAAGTGGAGGAAGGTGGGCACGGATGTTAGCCCAGGGCCAGTCTTCCTCAGCAAAAAAAGAGGGGGATTGGCAGATGTTATCACAGGGCTGATCTCCTCAAACACACACAAAAAAAATGATAGGCCTTGGCTCAAGCACAGAGTCTGCAGGTGGAGGAGGCCAGGAGGTGGGAAGCAGTGCTGGGCTCCTGCAGGAGGAAACCGAGCTGCCTTTCAGTCACGGGAAGACTGCGCCTGTCATGGCCTCCCCACCCTCATGCCCAAATGCCATGTTCCTTTCTACTTCTGTACCTTTCCTCTCTTCTCCCATCTGAAATCTTCACTCTTTCTTCCCTCCACCTGCTCAAAAGTGGTCCCTTTGAGGACTTGATCTAGTCCACCTCTCCTAAGAAGCTGTCCTTAATTACAATTTCTCGATAACATTCTCTTTTTTTTAAGGTTCTGTAATACAACATACACTAAATACCTTGACAGAATCAAATTATATCTTGCAAACAATTTCATGTATGTGGAGGAGCTTGGAACCTTATAATTCTTTATATTTCCTTCGATACCTACCACAAATACCTTGCACATAGAGGTGAATGGATGTCCAGTAAAGTTAAATAGAGTTGAATCACACTTTATAAGCTAAAAACTTTTATGAGTTCAGTTATTCCTTTAGATCAGAAGCTTGAACCATTTGTTTTTCTCCACAGGTCAACAGTGTTGCCCAGCACAAATGAATTTTAGACCTTCTCAAACTCAATAGAGCAAAGATGGAACTTCATTCCCCTTGCAAGGCTTACTGCCCCAGAGAAAAGCAAAAACATGTGACGTCTAATTCTTTCTTCACATTCTCATCTCAAATTGTAACTGTTTCCCAGTTGCTAATTGGTTTTCATTATTAAAACTGACAAAAAAGTTTCTCATTCTTTCTTTCTTTCTTTTTTTTTGTTTTATGAGAAAGATCAGCCCTGAGCTAACTTACAATGCCAATGCTCCTCTTTTTGCTGAGGAAGATTGGTCCTGGGCTAACAATTGTGCCCATCTTCCTCTACGTTATATGGGATGCTGCCACAACATGGCTCGACAAGCGATGCATTGGTGTGCTCCCGGGATCCGAACCTCTGAACCTGGGGCCGCTGTAGCGGAGCGTGCTCACTTAACTGCTGCACCACCGGGCTGGCCCCTCTCTCTATTTCTAAAGTTAAAATGTCTAAATCTTTCTCTGGGCTAGTTGGAGTTTCCATAAAATGAAAATGTACATTCCAGAAAAATCCTTAACTTTCCAGAATAATCTTTAATATGGTAAACACCTTGGCGAAAATGTCACTGCTTTTCAATGTCAGTGCCTCCGCAAAGGTATCCTTGCATTGTCTCCCCTCCCAACTACCTCTCACTTTGGCCCTCCCCATTCTCATGGGGTCAAACACTTTACTGAGCACTAGGAATTTTCAGAGTCTGAGGGAGACTTCAAGGATGACTAAGCCATGGTTTCTGACCCCAACCATCACTCTCCATCTCTGCTTTAACCTCTATTTTTCTTACTCTGGTTTCTACTTTAGTTGTTTACTTGTCTTGTGAATTGTTGTTTTGTGGTTTATAATTACCATGTAAATTCATATTACTTGTTGCCTTAGGGTTTAGAAAGAACTTACATTATACAATGTTTTTTTCCCAGCCCTTTGATGTGTCTAATACCTTTCAACGAAATTCAAGTGGCTTCTTGTTTTTATGTCTCCATCATTATTTAGAATTATGTTCACCCCACACATTTGAACTGACCAATGCTGCTGTACTCTTTAAACTTTTCTATGACAAGACTCACGTGAGGAATCCCTGAAGCACCATCAGCTAGGCATCCCCACATTCCTCACATCTGATTCCTTGATTTGTTCCTAACTAAAGATGTTTCTGAAACTAATACTGAATTGTACCAAGTGGTCATTGTATAAAAAGCACTATCACAGATATATTAAAGAGAAAAAATGGAAAAGAATATTCAATTCCTCAGTTAAGTTTACAATCAAATGAGTCATTGAGGGGACCTGGGGACACTGATCAGAGCAGGAATCTAACAGAAGAGTTTTAAGTCAATTTCAAATGAGGTTAAAACTGGAATGAGACAGTATTTTACCAGTTATCTGAAATCATAGGCATTTTTCTGACCTTTGAGAATTTATTTGCCTATAAACTGTACCTGTGGGGTAAGAGAGTGCTGATATTTTTTAATTTCTTTTTACTATTCACCACTTTGAAATAGATGTGGCTACTCACAATTAATAAATATTATAATGTGGAGAGACCCAACTGCCTCTTGTTATCAATTCTTACACAAAGCTAAAGTTTTAAAGATCAAACTTCATTCTAGTTATCTTTCCACTAGTCTATTTATGTCAGAAAGATGCTGAGTTTTAGGAAAATACTTCAAAACACAAATTTTATATGTAATTTCAAAAGCAAAAAATGAGTTACAAATTGGGTGGTAACCAATTTTGCTGCTATATATTAAACTTTAACATGGGAGTAGACATTTTTAGAGAATATAATTGATATTTGCCTATTTGTATATTGTAGAATGTTAAATGATTTACAGTTTTAACAGTATTTCAAATACCAGAGAATAAAAAACAGAACTGTTTCAGTTTTCTGAAATAGCTTTTTAGACATAGCAGATTTTCAGAGCATAGTACTTGATAACAAAACAATCAGTTAGTGAGGTTTAAGCCCTGTGGTTTTATTTTAAACTTGCTCATTCCATAGGAGCATCAATAAAAGCCCTCCAGCCGTAGCTGATGCTCTTTCCTTCCGCCTGAGCACCAGCTGTATTTTCTTTAAGCATCAGACTCTCGGGCAACACCAAAGCCCTCAACTCTGTTTAGTTGAGAAAAGGCTTTATGTGTCATGTGTTTTTTCTAGGGGTATGGAGCTCCCAGCCTTATTAAGTACAGGGAGAGTGTAAGAGTCTGAACATATTCAATAAACTCCAATGTTCTCAGGTGAGAAGACAGGTGCCTGAACTCACATCTGAAGAAGAACTTAGAGGATGCTTTCTGACTCTGCTTCGTGCCTCTGACTAAGCAGTCCTGGACATCTCCGTTACAGCCACGGAATAACACAGGCAGTCTTTATGGACCAGAAGTCCTCCTATGTCCATCACTTGTACGGATCAAACTGGCTTAAGATCTCTCATTTCCTGCTGCAGTGGTAATTTACAGAGATACAGAACTGCCATCTAGTGACTAAGAGAGCAGCAAAGTGCTTTACATGAAAAGTGAAATTCTGAGTTTTATAAAATAGAACAGTGAAGCACTAAAGTTAGTAAAGTTGACACAATGTGGCACACGAAAGTTATAGTAAACCTGAAAAATGTGTAGGTGAACTAATCAGTTGTTCTCTATACCTTTAAAACATGTCTTGACATCCTACTCATAAATAGTAGAGTTTAAATATAATAGAATGACTTTGGAAACAAACTTCTCATCTCATCTCATCCAATGCTGTTGGCAGGAGCCGGTATTAAATAGCCAGATGGTGAGTACCCATGTTGAAGCACCATTTTTATCACAATGGAGAGAATATGAGGCATAAGCCCAACGGACTTATGTTCAGATCTTCCCTCTTACCAGTGATCAATTTTGTAAACATGGTTTTCTTTAGCAGTTAACTTTGAATTATAACAGTTACTTTAAAGGATTACTGTAAGAATTGTATAAGGGAATACAGTAAAGGAACTGGCGCACAGTAGATTGATAGTTAATTCTCCTTCCCTGTCTCACTTCTAAGAAACATACAGAAATAATCTAAGAAGAGAACCCGTGTATAAAGTAAACTTATGACAAAGAGTCAATGGTTCCTGATGTAAGGGACATCATTGTTAAGTGCTTAACTTCAACTGCCTCCAAATACTGTTAACTCTCAATTAATTTTATGTGTTTTCTGTCTTCTAGACACTTCACTGGCTACAAGGAAAGGAGAAGTGTGAAATTGAAATTTATTTTACCCTTGAATGGTCTAGCTGTAACAGGTGTTTTAAATCACCTAGTTCTTCAAGTTTCCTGTCTATTACTAAATATTTTAACATGGTTCACAGCCGGAGAAAATAAGAAAATCACTATAATTTTACACACATGAATATATGTCTTGACTATTACAGCTGGACTCTTAATATATAGAGCAATGTTGTACATGTTTTGTGCTTGTTGATAGTACAGAATACTTTTCTCCAGGTTTTCTTTGGCATTATCATAAATAATGAAGAACTCAGTAATATAAGCCCAGGAGAAAAGGGTTTTTAAAAATCTAACATACTATCCTAGTCGTAATTCAAAAAAAAAAAAAAAGCTATAAAAATAATGAGAGGATATTTTGAAGGCACTATTTTTCTTAATTATTTCCAACTTTATTTCCCTTTACCTCTTTTTAATCTTTCTCCGTCTTATTCGCTATTGGCTAATCATCTCACAGTAATTAAATCACCCTCAGCTGAGTCCACCATGCCTCTTCAAGTGCCCCAGCCTAATGTCTGTCTCAGCTCTGACAAAAAGTAGCTGGGAAAACCTGTTTTGTGGCACTATTCTTAAGAATATCCTTACTCTTGGGCTGGCCCCGTGGCTTAGTGGTTAAGTGTGCACACTCCGCTGCTGGCGGCTCTGGTTTGGATCCCAGGCGCTCACTGACATGCCAGTTCTCTGGCCATGTTGACACCGCATCCCAAATACAGCAACTAGAAGGATGTGCAACTATGACATACAACTATCTACTGGGGCTTTGCGGGAAAAATAAATAAATAAATAAATTAAATTATAAAAAAAAGAATATCTTTACTCTTACAATAATAGCTATATTTTTGAAAGGCACCAGTGGATTACAAAAGTATTTGACCAATGTTGTATCCTCATTTTCCCTCCAGGGGAAACCCAACGTTCGTGTGTAATGCAGGGCTGCTGCTTTATTGTTCTCTCCTTTCAAGACATTTTATTACTTGTAAAACATTATAGGATTAATAGTGATATATGAGTAACGATATAAACTTACAAACAGCAAAAGGATACTATTTTAGTGTCATCATTTTATGCACTGTAACAAACAGTAATATTTTCATAGTGTAATATCTTGATTGATCATAAATTTTTTCCTGGCTCATTTTTATGCTAATTCATTTATTAGATTACCAAATGTATACTTTTATGATCTTTATTTTCAATCAATATAATTGAAGGGACATCAGTTGTTCTTGGTAAGTGAAAGTTCAGAAAAAAATTTTGATAATGTATAAGTTTGAGAAAGATCCTTCTGTTTTTTAAAAGAGAAGTCAGGCCTGGCCCTGTGGCTTAGTGGTTAACTGCACGCGCTCCGCTGCTGGCAGCCCGGGGTTCGGATCCCGAGCACGCACTGACGCACCACTTCTCCGGCCATGCTGAGCCCATGTCCCACATATATCAAAGATGTGCAGCTATGACATACAGCTATCTACTGGAGCTTTGGCGGAAAATAAATAAATAAAATAATAAAATATAAAAGAGAAGTCATTTAATATTTGGAAAAATTCTCAAAAATCATCAAATTCTTTAATTTTACAGAAAGGAATACTACATTCCAGAGAGCCTAAGTACACTGTCACACACTAACCAGAAACAGACCTGGGCCTAGAACTCAGGTCTGAGTCACCTGACTTCTACTGGACCACACTCAAGGGAGCACACCCTCTTCTTACTGGTAATTTCTAATACTAATTTATTTTCAAAAACACAGTTGAAAGAAATTGTAAATAAATAAAACATGATTTTATATAAAAAAGTAGCACTTGTGACCCACAATTTCTATTCCATATGAATATTTCCTTTCTTGTAGGTTTCTTGTTTTTAATACTAAGTCTATTTTGGTAACAAGAAAAAAGACATAATGTTTAGTCTCTTTAGTAACATAAAAAAAGCTTCTGTGGAAATCAAAAAGACACTAACTAATGTCTCGTTTACTAAAGCATCTGAAGAATATTATTTGATTTTAGGAAAGCTCTGAGAGATTTTTTTAAAAATCATATCCACGTGACTATTAGTCCAGCCAGGCACATCACCACATGACATCTCCTAGAGTGTGCAGTTTTCTGCTGGATCCAGCTATTGTCAGTTCCAATGCTCTGGCTGACTAGAGAATGATGCCGCTTCTGAAAAGCATGTACTCAGTTCCACTTCAAGGCTGATTGATGGAGACAATAGGAAAGGAAAAGATGAAAATATTACCCTAATCAATGATGTAAAACATAAGATATGAACAACCGTTAAAAAGAATTCTCTATGAAATTGATCAATTCTACAATCACTACACCGGGCTATTTCCTATCAGTAATAAACAAATTTTGACACATAAACAAATAGAATAGTGTATTTAATGATATCAATTCTTTTAGTTGTGTGCTTTTCCTTTTAAAACTACATATGCTTATATGTGTTTGCTTTATTTTCAGGTTGTGTCACCGTGTCAAGACCTCGCGGGCAGGTGAGGCCTTCACTGAGGACCCCCAAGGCCCCCCCCCCAGGCCCGGTTGCTGTGCATGTGTCTTTGGCCTCATGGGTTAAACCCAAGGCCGCCGGGATCCCATAGTGGCCAGAGACAGAAGGGCCCATGAGAGAGGTATGTGAGGGGCACAGGCTGTGCCAACTTCCTCTTCTCAGGTCCCAGTGAGAAAGAGACAGAGAGACAGAGAGAATGAGAGAGCAAGAGATATCCCTGACCTCTGCATTGTTGCCTCCAGCGCTGGTGCCTTGTCACATACCACCCCCCTTCCCCCAGCACTCCCATGCCACCCCTGGGAAGGCAACACCACTGGGAGGCCTGTTCCTGGTCACCTCCCTGCTGTCCCTTCAGGACCAGAACCCAGTGCAGGGGAGTTGGTTCAGACAAATATTTACATGTTCCTCTCCATGAGAATTGTCTTCTGCCACACTCACGTCACAAACTCCACCCCCAACATCCTCCTTTGTCTTATCTGAAGATAGTATTTAAGAGAAGCATCTCTGCCATTCTTTTGAGAGACTCCATTTCTCATGTGTCTCCCATGTATACATGTTATGAGCCCAATTTAATCAGGCATGGATTCTTTTACTTGCCTATTTGCATCAGGAACATAATTACTAGCAAGAGAATTAATTAGAGAATATTCATTGTGAATGAAAGATGTCATTTCTAATAACATAATGGAATTCCTTGAGGCTTTATTCTTGACACATGTGTAGGATTAAGACAGGACACACTGTGAGAGTGATAAATAAGTTCTGTGTATTTTTCTTCTTCAAGACCATGGATTTCAGCCACAGTTCATACCCATGTACTTTGCAACAATGAAAAACAATGACCTTGAATATTTTGCCCTCAGATTCATTTGTCTTTAAACTATTAATTGAACAATTTAAATCTAGATGAGTGAAAGACTATGGAGACTTCTAGAATGTCACGTTAGGTCCTTTAGAAGTGAAGAATTGTTTTTATAAAACATTTCTATTCCTTCTTATACCTTGACAATAATGTTACTCTGAATCTGTTTTAAAGAAGATAATGGCAGATTTACTTTAATTTGCACCCTTTTTAAGTACATTTACCTAATATGTCTCAGTCTCTTGAAAACTTTTATCTTTAGCTCAACCTTCATTTAAATCACCAGACCTATTTGATGAAGGCAACATGAACATTTACTCGAAAACTCCTCAGAAAATTATTAATTTAATCTGCACTTTGGACGATCCATTGTAAAACTCAAAGTGGATTTGCCAGGCCCATCAAATGGCTCATAACTCTGTGTTTGTACATTTATCTGGGAAGATACTATCTGAAGGTAATTGTTCTTCCCAAATGCTTTCTTTAACTCAATCAGCAATACTTTCAAAGTTTTAATGAAAATGTGGTCAATTTGGTGAACTCCAAGTGACTTTTTTGTTTTTGCATGCCAATGAGATTAAGAAAATAAATATTTTAATTATTGTTATTGATTTTAAAAATCAGAGATGAAGAAAACAAACTTCTTTGTCCAAAGACATTTCTGCAAATAAAATCGTCTGAAAAACTGACAGCTAGCCCCCTGTTTTAACCACTAAACCATAAGAAATGTAATACCGTGGGCAAACACTTGAGCATTGTCACTTGCAGGAGTCCCCAGCACTGTTGCCCCATCAGGGCCATGGATCAGGGGAAGGAGCCAGTGGAGGGGAGTCAACTGTGCCCTCAGCATCCTTCCTTCTTTGGCCAGAACCCGGTCACAGCTGCTCCCTGTCTCATCTTCTGGGGAAGCAGAGAATTCTTCTGGAGACACAACACATTGGGTGTTAAGGATGTCATCGTTCTTTTATAAACAGATGTTAGATCGTGTAACGGGCTTCTCAGGACAGGAGAAGCCACCTCAAGGGAAGGCAGAACTTCTCCAGGAGCTGAAGGTCATCCAGGGAGAACAGAGACAAGGGCTGCACAGTGTCAGCCCACTCCTGCTCTCCATCTCATGGACACCTCGGTCCCCAATCCCCGACACCCATCCCGGTGCCCCCCCAAGGGTTCCTATTATATCCTCAGAGTCCCGCGCAAGCGCAGGACCAGTGCTCAGAGTGGCAGAGGGGCCGGTGAGCTGGAGAGCCCTGGGGCGCATGCCCTGGGGGCGGAGTCCCTGATGCGGATGTGGTGGCCACTGGAGTTTGTGTGGGGGGGCTCGGACAGTTTCTGGATCCTTCCTCCAGGATTTTCAGCGCGGGGAGCTCTCCTTTCTGCAGTGTGGAGGAGCACTAGGCAGGAGCGGCGCCGAGGTAGGCGGTGGGCAGCGGGCTCAGCGTGGAGAACTCCGCCGCATATTGCGGGAGCTCTGTGTCTGGGGCGACGGATGGGACCAGGGGTTGAGGTTGCTGGCTGGCTGCTCCAGGCGGGGGAGCCCAACCTCTGTCCCTTGGAGGAGCAGAAGAGCGCCACTTGGCCAGCCTGTCCCTGTGCCTTGGCGGGGCCCCACCTCAGCGGGGCCTCACCTTGGCGGGGCCTCCTGCCCACCCATCCGAGGTGCAGGGGGTGGCAGGGAGTCGCCTGCCCTGTGCGCCCGCCCTTGAGTTCGTGCCACCCGGGACCCCATCTAGGCCAGGTCGCGACATCTCTGGGTGAACACTTTCCTTTGGAAGAGGGCCTGTGGTCAGTGCTGTTCTGCCTGACTCCGCTCAGGCTGTTGGGCTCTTCATTGCCTTCATTAAACAAATGAACGGTTCCTACATCCTTGGGACCACCTTTATGGAAAAGCCTGATCGCATTCATGGTTTCTGATAATTGACTCTATATTTGCAAGGTGAACTTTGAAGTCTGGGGATTGTTGTAAACTGCATTTAATGAAAGGAGATTTAAACAATCTTTGGTGCAAATTGTGTAGCTTCCTAATACTAACTCACCTTCTGTAAACATAGACTGATGGCTGATCAATTGATGATTGACATAATGTGTGTGGAATTTTGGTTTCAGTTGAAAAGATTTTCTTGGCAGTTGGTGCTAAAACTAAAATTGGATAAAGAGGAGGATTTTGGAAGTTGTATGCAGTGTCTGTTTTGTCTCCGTACTCAATTAGAATTGTAAGAATTTAGATTTGGAAAGCCCATAGGACAAGAAGTTTGAAATTTTGATTTGACTGACAAGGGGAAAGGTCAAAAGGTCAAATACGGTAAGATTTCATTTATATAATATTCTAGAAAAGATAAAACATAGGGAAAGACAACAGATAATTAGTTGTCATTAGTTTTCATATTTAGTTAATCATTCAGTTTAATAGTTTAATCATTAGTTTTAATATTTCTTATTAAAAAATACATTTTAATGATAGCATCCTAATTATGTTTTTGGATGATACCAGAAGTTAATAACCTATTAAATTCTGCAGTAGGAAGAAATGACATGTTGGTTATTGGTGTCTTTAAAGTGTAAGTATTGGCGGTAATGAAACTTTTAAATGAGCTTTTTTGGATTCTGAACTAGTGAATTTTACTAGGTCCTGTTGGACATGGCATGTTACAAGTTTCAAAAGGCTCTTTAAATTATTGTAGCAGGCTGAAGCTATTAAATTATAATGTAAGCTCTTTATAGATGAAACAGGCAAAAATACAAAAAGCCATCCATCAATTTATCTTTGTTAAAAAATCAAGTAAATCTTACCATACACATGAATGACTTTTGGGTAGACAGACCTGAACTTGACAAGATGGACTCACTGGTATGGGGAACTTCTTTTGGAATGTTAAAATGGGAGAGGATAAATAAATTTTACCTGAGGGTGACCCAAGTCGATATGGCAGGTTTAGTTGCTTTTACACTCTTTCTGAGTTATGATCTTGATTAAAAACATGGTCATAGACATTCCAAGAAATTTGGACCATTTTATGCGTCAATATATTAAGATGTCTTATTTCTCTGATACTTTCTGATTTCAGGGTGTCTGGGAAAAACAGTTTCTCAACATAGGTACTTTGGAATATAATTTTTGATTGTTGACTTATTGAATCATAGAATTGTTGAGTTGGAAATAATTTTAGTGGTTTAGAGCCTAACCTCTTCAATTTCTATGAAATGGACAGTGAGGTTTCTTGAGTTAAGTCATCCACAGTCAGACTGTTACTTTAGTGGCAGAGTTGGAACTAAATGCTCAGATGCTTGTCTCCAGATTCCTAGTACACTGCTTTCTGTGCTACATACTATTAAGTAGACAAACCAATGAGTTACCTTCTCATATCATATACGTAGCCAGCAGGGTCGATTATTTCCCATGTGCTTTTCTTTCCTTTCTTTTTTAAATAACTACTAACCACAGTTAATTTATTACCCTGCCATGTTTAATGACTATCCTTGTGTGTGTCTCCTCGAGCACACATGTGAACTCCCTAGAGTGGACACCTACCTGTGACTGGATTGTTAGGCCGGAGGCTGATGTGCATCTGCATCTTGACAAGCTGCAGTCAAATCCTCCTGTGAAGTTTTAACAATTTCCATTCCCTCCAACAGTGTTTGAGTCATCCTTATCCTGGGAATTGTCAGATTGGCATTGTCAGATTTTTAAATTTTTGCCAATCTGATGGGTGAGAAGTGAAATATTTGTTTTTCTCTTTGTACAACTGTTTTGACAAACGCATAGAGCTGTGCAACTCCCAAAATTGAGATACAGAACAGTTCCAGCAACCAGAACTCCCTTGAGCTGCTCTTTTGTAGTCAACTCTTCCCCCAAACTTAACCCCTGGTGGCTAATGATCTGTTGTCTTTCTCTATGGTTTGTCTTTTCTGGAATATCATATAAATGGAATCCTACAGTATTTGGCCTTTTGAGTCCGGTTTCTTTCATTTAGCATGATACATTTATTTGAGTGTTCATCCACGTTGTTGACTGTATCAGCAGTTCCTTCTGTTTTATTGCTGAATGTAGTATCCATTGTATGAATTTACCACAGTTTATCCACCCACCAGTTGAAGGACATTTGAGTTATTTTCAGTTTTGTCTTTTTTGACTATGAATAAAGCTGCTATAAATCTTTATGATTTGAGAAGGCAAACAAGTTTTTGTATGAACATGTCTTCTTCTCCTGGGTAAGCACATAGAAGTGGAATTGCTGGGTTATATGGTATGTGCATGTTTAACTTTATTTAAAAAACTCTTTGTGGTAGCACAGTCATGGCCCACAAAGATGTCCTAATCCCTGGAACCTGGGAATACATTAGGTTACTTGGCAAAGGTGAATTAAATTTGCAGATGGAATTAAGGTTGCTGATCAACTGACTTTAAAATAGGGAGATTATCTTGGATTATCCAGGTTGGCCCAGTGCATCACAAAGGCCCTTAAAAAGGAAAGAGAAGCAGTAGAGAAGAGAAAAGGATAGAACAAGGGAAGCAGGGCCAAAGAGATGCCGAGTTCTTGGTTTTGAGGGTAGAGGAGGGGGGCCATAGGCTCAGGAATGTGGTGGTCTCTAGAAGCTTGAATAGGCTAGGAAATGGATTAAGCTTTAAAGTCCCCCAAAAAGAACCTAGCTCTGCCAACACCTTGATTATAGCCCAAAGAGACCCGTGTCAGACTGCTAACCTACAGAACTGTAAAATAATAAATCTGAGTTGATTTAAGCCACGAAGTTTGTGCTAATTTGTTACAGCAGCATAACAAACTCCACTTTAAAACTGTTTTCCAAAGAGGCTGAACAATTTTGTGTTCCCACCAGCAATGTAGGAGTGTTCCAGTTACTTTCCATCCTCATTTACACTTGGTATGGACAACCTCTTTAATTCTAGTCATTCCAATAGGTACATAGCAGGATCTCAATGTGGTTTTTATGTGCATTTTTCTCATGATTAACGACCTTGATCATCTTTTCATGTGCTTATTTGCCATCTGTGTATCTTCTTTGGTGAAGTGTCAAAATCTGTGACCATTTTAAACTTGGATTTTCTTATTGCCGAGTTTTGAGAGTTCTTTATAGTCCTGTCAGATATGTGATTTGCAAAGGTCATCTCCCACTCTGTGGCCTTGCCTTCTCCAGCCTCTCACGAGTGTCTTTGTAACATCTGTGTAACATAACTCGAGAGATTTCACATGACCTTATCTTTCTTCAATGGGAAACAGAGTGAAGTTGGAGCACCTGAGTCCAATCAGACCTTGATCAGAGTTGGGTCTGGGTCTCAGTTTTAGTAAACCCAGGCCTTCCACTTTCCCCCTGTTCCTGTTTGTTGTGCTCCCCTCCGCTGCACAGGGGTCTGGTCCTAAGTCTGGTAGATCTCTGTTTCCTCAGGTTTGGGAGCCCACAGAAAACTTAGCTACGCCCGTCAGACATCTCAGCGTAGCTCTCCAGCCTCCTACCTTACATTGTCCACAATATGGCAAATTCCCAGAAGGTCACACTAGCAGTATGTTTGACTTAGGCCACTTCCACCACTTCTGGAGGTTTCACTTTGCTTTGTGGAAACTTTTGGCCTATTTCCTCAGATTCCTGTGAGGCACCAAAACTTAACACAGGTGTTGTGAGGAAGAGCAGTTGTGTGTCTGAGAGCCTTCAGGTTTCCTCTGCCACACCAAACTAGAAGTTTGGCTAGTGTCTCTTTTCCCTAGCCAAGGCTCTGACTGAGCAAGCCAGATCCTCGCCAAACACCCAGAATCAGAAAATACCTGCAGGGGAAAGAAAGATAAAAATCCCTGCTCACATAAAAGAGTTTTCTTCTTTCTGGAATTTTAGTTGGTTGGTTCTGAGGTTCTCTGATGCTCTAAAAATATTTTTATAATTTATCTGGCTTTGGCCAGTTTTGCAGCAAGAGTGTTTTCCTGTCCTAGTCTACTCTAAAACAGAAGTTCCCTTGTCATTAGCTTTTAACTCCATCAGTTATGCCCTGTCAATATTAGTATTGTTTGGTAAAGTCATGCTTTCAATGATTTAGTCAGATGTTTACCCTTTTTAGCCTCACGATCCATTTTTACATCTTAGCATTTCTTCTTCTACCAATTTCTTCTTAAAGTACATTCTTTTTCACTTTTTAAAAATTTTCCTTGAGGAAGATTAGCCCTGGGCTAACATCTTTTCCTATCTTCCTCTATTTTGCATGTGCATCACCATCAAGGCATGGCTGATGAGTGGTGTAGGTCCACACCTGAGATCCAAACCCATGAACCCAGGCAACCAAAGTGGTGCGTGGTGAACTTAAACCACTACACCAGGTGGCTGGCCCCCTTAAAGTACATTCCTTCGATGTTCCTTAATGAGCATTTGTTGGTGGTAATACTCTCAGTAAATGTTTGCATAAAAATATCTTTAATTCACCCCAGTTCTTGAGATATGGTTTGATTGGGTATACACTGAAGGTTATCTTCTCTCTGTACCCTGAAGAATTAATCCAACTCTCTCTTGCCTTCCATTGCTAAGAAACGTATCATGGGTCTAAATGTAAGTCTCCATAAGTGTTCTGTCCTTCTGCGGGGCTTTGAATATCTTCTTTTGTATTTGGTGTTCTTCGGTTTCCCTGGATGGATCTGACTCTAGATTTATTTTTTTAATTCTGCTTGAGATGTATTCAGCTGCCTGAAGCTGGAGTAGAATAATTTTATCAATTATGGAAATTTCTGTTATTATGTCTGAATAGTCCTTTAAATCATATATATATTTATATTTTTTTAATTCAAATATATATACACATATTTATACACATTAAATGTATATTCATTAAATATATATTTATATTATTTAACTCAATGTATTATATTATTCATATAATGATTTATGTTATTCAAAAAATACATATATTATTCATATATATAGTTTCCTTTACTTGACCAAACTCAAGCCAGGCTCCTTTGAGCCCTCTTCTTCACTAGGCCTTGATCTTGGCCTATAATAACTACAGCGTCTCAGCACAAATGTTTTCACCCAACACACACACATTAAAGACTTAAACACTGACATAGTTTCTAGCAGCTCAAATACACATCCCTACGATGACCCCTGCCCCCTTATAGTGCCTGCCTGAGAAAGCTCAAGGCAGCCAAAAGAATTGACTGTTTTTTCTGGCCAACACTCGATCATTGGCCCCTGACATCCCTTTCTTAGAGCATTTACCCAAAAGTGCTTACAACTGTGACTCTTTCCTCTGTCTTTTTGAGTTGTGTATGTGTCTCCTATAACTGCATTTCTCAAAGTCCTGAGAGCCATTCCTTGAGAGGAGGACAGGGTGTCTGCCTCCCCGACTCGATGAGAGGAGAGAAGTTAAACTTTGATCATTTCCAACTAGCAGACACAACTGGCCAGATCACACTGCACTGACCAACATTCTGTAGCTTTTCCCTCCCTGACTCTACTGAGCCCCTGCTCACCCCTCTGCCTGTTCCCTCATTCTCCCTTTCAAATGCCCAATCACCTCTGTACAAATCAAATTGAGTTCAGCCCTGTTCCCTCTTCCCTACTGCAGTGGTATATTACTGACTAAAATCTGTTCTGATCATTTTAACTAGATTCTGGTTTTGTGTATATTCTACATTTAACACATATCCTGATAATCTCATGCATATGCATATGTATGCATATACCAACACAACCATGGGCCCTCCAGGACCAGTTCAGCTGACCCCATGTTATCAACAGAGTAGTTCCGCATTATCTTTCAGGAAATGACACCCCTCGTCCAGTTCAGGCCAGTTGAGACCACCAACCCATCAACTGGGCTTGCACAAATGCTTGATAAGTGACCTTTTTGACATCGAGCTAAAAGCTCCATCCTCACATCATGGTAACACTGCCAACTTGTGAACACACATCTGATGAAGAGCCATGAAGCTTGACTTTGCTTGCGCAGATCATCAATTACCTCACTTCTCCTTACTTCCAATCACCTACCTCCACACATCAGACCACCCTGTCATTCATCCCATAAATTGTAATCCAAGCCCTGGATCAGGGAGGCAGATCTGAGACAGACACGTGCCCCCTGTCTCCTTGCCGATCAGTCTCACAAAATAAAGCTACAATTCTTTCCCCAAAAGCTAATGCCAGAATAATTACCTTTTTAAATGTAGATTGGGCAAGAGAACCTCAATATTGTGCGGTAACATCAATACATATATATATACATACTTAATGGATGTTTTATCTTCATTTTCTTTTTCTTTGCTGAAGAGGATTCACCTTGAGCTAATATCTGTTGCCATTCTTCTTCTTTTTCAAAGGAAGATTCACCCTGAGCTAACCTCTGTGCCAACCTTCCTCTATTTTGTATGTGGGTTGCCACCACAGCCTGGCCAACTGATGAGTGGTGTAGGTACATGCCCAAGAACTGAACCTGGGCCGCTGAAGTGGAGTTCTCTGAATTTAACCACTAGGCCATGGGTCTGGCCCACCTCTAATTGTTTTGAAGATATTACTAGTGATGTATTTGAAGTTTCACTATGATCTCTGGATTCCCTTGCTGCTCCTTTAGTCCCTCACTTCAGTGTATGTGTTTCTTGATCCATCTTTCAAGCTAGAGGAGTTCCTCAAATATCTAGTGGTCCTTGGCTACCCATTTGTATTTCTGTGATGAGGAGGAAACAGCTGTGTATGATCTCTTTGTGCATGATGGGGCCTGTGTCTGTCTGGACTCAGTGTTTCTTCAGGGGTGTAGAGTGTTGACATAAACAATCAAACAATGTTGGTACCCACGCTGATCTCTAACAACATACTTATTCCACACATTCCCACAATGACAAACATCCTCTGAACACTTGGAAATGCTGACAACACACACACACACACACATACACAATATTTGCAAATGACCAGCAGCATTCAGACTGTAAACTGCACCTGATAATGCACACTGATAATCAGAACATACACACAAACTCACACACGTACAGACCACTCACTGTCTCAGAGCCCACAGTGACTTGAACTCTCTAGACACACACAGACATCAACAAAACACACCTTCACATAGATGCTATAATAGTCATGCACCCTATGACCATACAGAATTGCTGAACACACACATCCACACAACAAGGAACGTGGCCGTGCACGTGTGGGCTTGATCAGGGGTTTTTTCACACCTCAGCATCAACATGGACACCCCGGGGCGAGAGGGAGAGGCAGAGGGAACAGGGAGAACATGTGGGGAGCAGACAGGAGGCACTTGCATAAAGCAAATATGATACCTGCAAAGCTGGTTGCTAAATGACATATGACTCAAGGGTATGAGGAGCCAAGAGGATCTGAAATGGTACAAAGGAGGTGACTGATACAAACCCATCACAAGATATTGAAATGTAAGGGACAGTGATATTTTAAAAGGCACTGAGGAGAGTTCATCAAAGCTTAGGTATAATTCCAGACAATGAGTGACATGGAATTCTGGCCAGAGAATAGCCATTATTGCTGTTAAAATTCCTATTTAAATATTTCTTATAAAATTATACTCATTGAAAAATGACAAATATTCATTGGTTTAAAACATTTCAGGATAAAATTACTGCAGGTTCCACTTTTATTGAGTAGCTTTCCTTGGGCAGCTATAAAAGCTGGATAAAGCACACAGAACAGCTGCTTGAAGGGTCAGAGAACATCCCGTGCAGGCAGGACTTGGGGGTCTATAATCTCTGAGATGAGGGAAGCACAAGATTGTGAGCACCAGCTCCATGCAGCTTCTCCCCTAAGGCATTTGCTATTTCAACAGTGAGAGAAGAGAGTCTGAGTAGAAAGAGGAGGAAAAATGAAATGAAATTTGGATCCAGCAAAGTCCAGTAACTTCTACTTCCAGTCAGATGTAAAGGCAGAGCAACAATTAAACATTGATTTAATAAATACAGTATGTTTGAAAACACCAAAGGGATGTGGAAGAAACAAGACTAGATGAAATAAAATTTCAAAAAGGGAAAAGCCTTTTTAGGTGAGATTGGCAGACATACCCTCACCCAGGGTAATTTGCATAATCTGGACTGTGGTAACCAGACTTGTGTTAGCAGAAGACAATAGTAAGTATAATCTGTCATAATTGATCTATGTTAGTTTTTAATATCACAAGCTTTGTTTCCCTGTTAAATTTTATTGCCTCCACTAGAAGACTCTGTGAAGGGAAGGAAGTTGTATCATTTGACACGTGATCTCCCAAACATTCTTCAGTTGGGGCTGGATGACTACTATAAATATTTGTTAATTGTTGGTTTCATGAATGCTATGGACTGAATGTCTATGTAGCCCAATTTCATACGTTAAAATCCTAAACCCTGACTTGATGGTATTTGAAAGTGGGGCCTTTGGGAGTTAATTAGATTAGGTGAGGCCATGTGTGCAAAACCACCATGATGGGATTAGTGCCCTTATAAGGAGATGGAGGGCCAGAACTCTCTCTGCCAGATGAGGGTAGAGCAACAAGCTGTCTTTCTGCAAAACAGGAAGACAGGTCTCACCAAAAACAAATCAGCTGGAACCTAGATCTTGAACATCCCAGTCTTGAGAACTGTAAGGAATACATTTCTGTTGTTAAAAGTGCCCAGTCTAAGGACAGCACAATGGCGCAGTGGCTAAGTGTGTGTGCTCCACTTCGGCGGCCTAAGGGTTTGCAGGGTCGGATCCCGGGTGCACACTAACGCACTGCTTGTCAAGCCATACTGTGGCAGCGTCCCATATAAAAAGTAGAGGAAGATGGGCACAGATGTTAACCCAGGGCCAATATTCCTCAGCAAAAACGAGGAGGATTGGTATCAGATCTTAGCTCAGGGCTGATCTTCCTCACACACACACACACACACACACACAAACACACACACACACAAACCCAAAAGTGCCCATTCTAGGGGCCTGCCCCACCACCCAGTGGTTAAGTTCAGTGAGCTCCTCTCCGGTAGCCTGGGTTCGGTTCCTAGACACAGACATACACCACTCATCAACAGCCATGCTGTGGGGGTGACCCATATACAAAATAGAGGAAGACTGGCATGGATGTTAGCTCATGGTGAATCTTCCTCAGCAAAAATATAAATAAATAAAGTACCCCGTCTATGATATTTTTGTTACAGCATCCCATACTGACTAGGACACTGAGTGTGTGAATAAGTTCATCTAGATCGATGATCCTTCTTCCACATGACACATTATTGCCAATGATTCCTAATTTGGTGTGAGTCAAATTTCCCTTAAGGATCATAAAGACGTTAGGACCCTTCTCCGTAGTTATGCACATATTGATACACGTGAAAACGTTGCATCAAGTGCTATATCGATGCCTGAGTCTCACACCTCATCCCATTAGCCTTCCACGAACCTCAGTGTTACAGCCAGTGCTTTGGGAAATAGAGGAAAGTCCCTGGATGGAAGAGGGGCTGGTATCCATCGTGCAACTCCTGTCCTCTGCCCAGCCAGCTCCCGTGCAGGGTCAATTTATAAGATGGGCTTTCCTCCAGGCAGCTCTGTCTTTCTCCCAGCCTGTTCTCATTTAGGATGTTCTCACCAAGAACAATGAGTGGAAATTGGAAGAGAAGAGCTACAGAAGGCATCTGCCAGGGGAAATTCTTTGTGGTTACATGATCTAGAATATGGACACCCGGCTGCTCTAAGGTGTCCTGAAAATGGAACCCTTCCCATGTCTGCAATATCACTCTATGTCCTCTTTCCCCACCATCTCTCTGTTCTTGGTGGCAAAATTCCCTTGGCAACGACAATATAAAAATGCAAATAAGGAATGGTCCATTTCCAGTCTCAGGATTCTGTGAAATTTTACTGCCTATCCCCAGTCTCCCATGACTAATGCCCTTTTTACTGTTTTAAGATTAAATCACATTTTAAGCTCCTTGAATCAGAGTTTTCTCTCATCCTTGTTATGTATATGCATTTTCTAACACAGAATATTGAAAACATTATTTTTGGCCCTACAATTTCCAGATTAATTCGCAGCTATTTTCTGATGGATGCATGCCTTTTTAATTATGTTTATAACTCCATTAACTATAGAAATTGACTAAATGATGAGTAGTAATGTACTAATACAGGAAAATGGTCCATTTTTATTCATCATAAAGTTTCATGTTTTCATCAAGACAAATACACGAATACTTAATTGTTCAGCAAAAACTCTTACTGTGTACATGTAAGCAATTATAAATCTATTGGAGTTGGTTTACCTTGTCGATTATTCCTTGTTTCTGAATTGTCCCTTCAGCATTTCCATGAACATTTTGGAATCCTGCATCCTTTTCCTAACATTTTAAATACTAGGTCATTGACAAAAGTCCACGTGACTTATCCAGTTGTGTGCTAGTGGGTCCTTTGTAGGGTGTCTTTCCAGGTACGTTTTCCAATGTTAACTCCAGCTGATGGCCTTGTGACACCGACGTAAATACTGGTGTCTCCACATATCATGGCGCCAGTGGTGTATGGTCCTTTACGGAGTCATATATAACCTAATACTTTTCATTCAATCAGTGTAAACAATGCTATGGAAAGTAGATTGGGGACAATTAATAAAAGAAGATTGATTATGAACATGCTGTTAGGGAGAAAAATTGAACCTCTGGCTATAAAGGTTTATGTTTATGCAATTAATCAGCCACCCTAACAAACCCCGTTCATAGGCAGGGCTATATACATATATATATTAGATTAAGATTGTATCATCCATTAGTTTGAATGTGCTTTTGTAAAGTATTCCTTGTTTCTCTTGCCCTTTCATACTGGGAGAAATACGGAATAGATAGAAAACGACGGGGTTTCTCTGGTCCTAACTCAGATCATGTAGGGCTTGAATCGTTGAACAAATGAGCCATTAACGGTGGCTACACCATTGGGATTTCCTGATCTAACATCGGTTATACACCCTATTGTGGATATGGACTCTAGAATCGGATTGTGCTGTTATCCTGAGGGTAACTTGTTCTGTTGATCAATATTTTAGATCAATAAGTGATAAAATATTTTGACTAGCTGGTCTAGATTTTAATCACTCGGTGGTTATTTTCTTCTCTGAGGTCACCACAACCAAAATTGTTAGTCCATTTAAGTATTGTTATCCCTTGATTTGGCTTATCTTTGTTTTATTTTTTAATTAATTGAAGCTCCATAGAGTCTTCTTGTCTTATTTTGTCATTCCCGCCTCTTCAGACAAAGGTCAATTTCACTGTTTAAATGTAAGACAGAGTAAAACCCTCGAGTGGCCGCTCATACAAGTTCTCATTTAGACAACAAATGATGATGTTGCCTTTGCAAAGTCTGGTCACCACGGCTTTTACACCGTGTCACTGAGCAAGCAGTGTCTGTAACACCAGAAATGCCAGAAAGGATGCTTTAGGTAAACTGATGTGGGCTGTGTTTGCCGATTTTCTTTTACTTCGTAAAGCTTTCCTTGAATGCCTACCTGTGTTGGGTTAACAATTAATATAATAAATAATTATTGGGTTGAATTTATTTTATTGTTAACTTTTGGTGATTATGTGTTCTGATATAAGATTATGCAAGGAGAAACAAATCTTAATCCTCATAGTAACAGTACTAATTCTATGAATTAATAGATTAATGCAGTATTAAATTAGGAGTTAGTTTCTGTGATTGAAATCAAGATAAGTATATTGTCGAACCTGAAGGCTTTCTTAATTGGTGGCTGAATTTAGGCCAACTAGGGTATTGTTTGTACTCCCTCTCTAAGGAAGATTGTAGCCTGTATCTAAAAGGCTGTACCTCTTTAGGGCTGGGTCGGGAGGATGCAGGAGTCTGGACAAGTGTGGAGCTGGCTCTGGCCCAGAGGGAAGAGCAAGAGACACAGGGCTCCTGCTGCCGGACACAGCTGCAGCAGACATCACTCATCAGTCATGACTTGCTTGGCTGCAGAGCAAAGAGAGCCCCCAGTCCTCAACAAGGTGTACTCCGAAGCCACTCCCGGGCAGAGCAGGGGACTGGGATGAACCCATTTGCACTCCCTGCTCCGCTAAGAAGTGCTTCAGGCCTCCTCTCCCCACTTACTTCAGCAGCTCCTCACTGTCCTCGGGACTCAGGCCTTCAAGGCCTGCCAGCAGGCTGCTCCAGCACTTCTCCTTCCTTATCATCGTCTCACCTCTCTGCTCCCAATCTAGTTCCAGGGCAAGTTACTTGTGGCTCCTGAGTGCTGTTCCTTGTCCTGGAAGGCCCTTCCTTCACCCCATCCACCCTGTGCACTCCTACTTACCCTTCAAGACTCGACTCCAGTGATGCCTCCTCGGGAAGAACTCCCTGATGCTCCATCTTCCCAGGCATGCTCTGGGCCACCACTCTGCCTCCTGCCTACGTCCATCACTGCCGGGAACCTTGCTGGGCCCTTATCTGGTCTCCACGTCCAGTCTAGCCCCTAAGTGGGGGAGGAAATGCTTAGGCTCAGACAGTGGAGCAGACTCCTGGACCGTGGTGACACTGCCCACCCAAGGAGATGTCATTCTTTGACCCACTTCCAGCTTGGGCCCAATGCAGCTCAGGGGGAGCCAGGACACAAGGAGGCTGGCTCTGGTCTCCACAGGTCACAGGGTCAGACTAGAGAAAGGGGACAAGGGACCACAAAAAGGGCCTCAGGACAGAACTCCAAGTCAACAATACCCTTGCCAAGGGCAGCAGGGGCCAAAGGCAGCTGCACAGGCTGCAGGAGGTTCTGGTGAGCTTTTCATCTGCTCAGAGAGGCCCAGGGCTGGATAGAAGGATCTCAGGAGGCCCGTCTGAGGTGGAGGCCACCTCGGGGGCATGTAAGCAGAAGCTGAGGTTCCCACAGCAAGTGGAATCTGAAGAGGTGACCCTCAGACCCCTGGCAGCTCTAACGTCTCCGAGTTGGAAGTCAGTGCCCTAAGTCACAGACTCTAGCTGCCTGCTCACAGGGCTGTGCCTCTCAAACACAGCTCCCAAGGCAAGTGGAGGCTGAGGGTGAATCAAACTTCCTACCCATGAGAACCTCTGTGATCCTGGCTTCCCACAAGTGGCCAGGGATGATGAGCAAGGGACAGAGGGAGTGACCCACACGACTTCCCCATGGATTCTGAAGATACTTGTGATTCACGGGGCCAATTAGTATCTGTCCTCCTGTCCACTCCTCTCTCCCCAAAAGTACATGTCAGTATTTACTATGACATCCACAGACACATCAAGGGCATCTGGGAAGAATCATGTGTACACCTGGAGAGAAAGAAACTGTGAAAACCAGTAATATCTGCATCCATGTGTGCAGATACTGACATCCACATACAGCTGTCACATTGCTCCAGCAGCCCTGGAATACTCCACAATCACACTGACAGGTTTTGGCACATGGCAGCCAAACCAACTGGTGGTGTCCCCGAATGCCACCACTGCTGGGGCCTACCTTGAGATTGGGGGGAGCCTGGGTGCCATGCCCCATCTCACAATGTTCTGGCTGGTGTCCAGAAGGGTCTCACAGCCTTTGAGGATCATGTACTCCATGGCTATGTTTTTCTGGATGCTCTCTGTCTCGTTTACTTCATTGTTCCTTATCCTGTGGGGACAGAAAATAAGCCAGAGACAGGCTGCCCCCACCTCTCAGGGAGTAGGGAATGCCGGGCCTCTGGCCAGACGTAGGAAGAAGACCTGGCACCCAGGATGCTCAGGTGGAGCCTGTGGTCATGAAGGGGGAGAGAGCACGCATATTGAATACCTGCTGTGCTGGGCATTCTATGGGCATGATCTGACATCATCCTTCTGACAGCCCAAGGAGACAGATGGCCTTATTTCAGAGAGACGGAAATGGAGATAAATAGCTAGAAAGCAGGTCTGATCTAAAAGTCTGAACCATGTCGAACAGAGATGGCAAAACTGGGAGGAGGACGGGTGTATAGGAAACAACCTTTCTTCATTACTCTGCCCCCCACACCACTGTTGGCCTTATCTCCATCCATAGAAGTCCACCCACTCATCCTGCCTCAGGGCCTTTGTACTTGTTATCTCCTCCCTTCACCCAATGCACTTTATACAGTTCTTCCTTAATGTTTGGGCCCTGGAGTTGCTTAGCTTTGGAGCACCTGGCAATCCTACTTGCTCATGGAAAGACTGACTTCAGTAGGTTCCAGCACACCTGGGAGGGAGCAGGACACACCTTGCCCCTTAATCTGAGAATAAGGACAACTCTCCTATTTGTGCTGTTCTGACTGCTGCAACAGCTCTCCTCTCCAGGAGGTTGAGCCATTTAACTGCTTTTGAAAAATAACATTGGTGGAAAAATAGAAGTGTGAGTTGCCAACTTTGCTAAGAGCCTTGGTGGGTTTTCAGGAGTCTTAGGAAGTTAGTGATTTTGGAGGGAAGAGTGTCTGGAAAAAATACCCCACCTACTCCAAGAAAAGCACAAATCCTCTTATTTGTCTGCTGATGCCTCAAATTCTACAACCACGACCAGATCACCAAGAGGGCTGTTTAATATGCATGGCTTTCGAAGTTCTCTCGTAGACACTGTCCCATTTAACCCTCCCAGCAATAAGAGATGACACTGGTGGGTCTGGATCCGTGATTAACGAACTCAGCATGATAAGCAAATTACTGGACCCTTCTGACCCTCAGTTTGTTCACCTGTAGAAGGTCGGAGTGAGGATGGAAGAGAACGCATTTCACGTGCTGACCTCAAGCTCATCACATGGAAGGTGCTTGAGTAAAGGTCCATGATGACTGTTGCTATTATCACTGGTTGCAAAGGTGTTATTATAAAACTATTTTTATCAGTTGTTTTCTGGTTATCAGACTGGGGCATGGAGATGGGGTCTCTTCCTTAGGAGCCTCAGTCCCTCCCTCCAAGCAGTGCTCTTCTCAGCAGCTCAGGCCCTAGCCCTGTTCTAGGATTTCAAGGATACGTTAGTTCCCTGGATATGGACTCGTTTTTGGAGGTTAGCAAAGGTAAGCAGAACAATTTCTTTTGAAGAGGGTGGGGATTTTTCTGAGGAGGGCTGTATTTGCTAAAAACAAGGTGGCGATTCCAGACTAGCAACACTAGTTTCACTCTTAGACAAGTGCCAGCTGCAGCTGCTCAGGACTACTGCCAGCCCCGGCTGGGGATTGTACTGAGAGCCACACTGTCCACGCAGCTGGGGAGGAGTTCCCAGGGCCACAGGCTCCCGGGGGGACTGAAAGTGACGACCTGGGTTACAGTGAGCCCAAGAGATGAGGTTCAGGAGAAAAAGTGGGACAAAGGCCAGAGGTAGGAGAGAGTCAGCCCCAAGGGAGGAGTGTTTCTGAGCACAGCCAAGGAGGATAGGTTATCTGATGGCTTCTTGCAGGGCTGGGAGCCTTCCTCAGTCCCCAAAGGGAAAGAGAGAGAAGGATGAAAGGGCTGCTGTCAGGGTGACAGGAAAATCCTCTTCTGTGCTACTAGGGCTGGGTTCACTCCAGGTGCAGGTGATCAGGTGGGACAACGGAGGAGTAGGCTTCAGGAAAGAGGATCAGGGTCTTGGGACAAAGGGCTTGGCACTCGTGTGCCTTCCTCACTCCTGCCCGCAAGGGAACAGGGCATCCCGCAGTGACGAGGAGCCTCGCTGGAGCCCCAAGTCTTCTCCTTGGGGAAGTGTGCAGGATTTGGCTCCTTGAAGCACGAGAAGACTGGGGTCTCCCCAACACAATGGTTTTTGTTAGTCTGCAATCACACTCTGATTGCATTTGCTCCCTGAATGAACCTCCACTCCGGGGCCTGTGCCCTGCCTGGTCCAGCCTTGTCCTCCCTCTACCCAGTTGGGATCCGCGGCCCTACTGGCTGCCTTTTGCTGGATTCGGGAAACCATTTAGGGCACTGAGTGGTTGGCAGGGCTGGGTACTGGACCTCACATACTGCACACCGACACTCCTTTGCAGTTTGTGGCAGCCCAACACTGACTACGAGGCTGTTGATCATCTCTTGGCCTTCATAAAGTGGAGACCCCAAGGCTCAGCTCTTGGTGTGCATCTCGTTCCTGCCTAAACTCACTCCCCTGGTGATCTCACCAGTCTTGTGACTTTAAATACCATCCCTGAGCTGATGGTTCCTGAATGGCTCCCTCCCTGAAATCCCAGACTCAAACGCCCTCCTCCCTTCTTGTCCTCTCCACCACTGTTGTCCATCTCAAGTTCAACATGCCCCCAGTAAAGCTCCAGTGAAGCAAGAAAGACTGCCCCTCCACACCTGCCCTTCCTGCACCTTTCTCCATCTCGGTTAGCAGCAACTCCAACCTTCTGCTTGCTCAGCCAAAAACGCTGGACTCACCCTTGACTCCCGTCTTCTCTCTCCTCACATCTAATGCATCAGAAACTCCTGTTAGTTCCATCTTCAAAACACACCCAGAATCTGAACCTCCTCCTCGTCTCCACTGCCACCACCTGGTACAGGCCACCGTCAACTGCTGCCTGGGTTGTTCTTGGTGCCTCCTTCCCGGCCCCTCTGCTTCTGCCCCAGCAGAGGAAGGTTGCCCCGTACTTTGGTGACTGAAAGAGGGGCAGGGGACGGGCCTTGACCAGAGGACTGGGGCCTCTGACACTGGACTAGTCATGGGTTTCTCCACCCATGACACTGCCTGTTGTTGACTGCAGCATTGGGCACATGGAGGCCCATCACCCAGGACCCCTCTGGGGCTCCTAAACCACAGATTGTGACACATTGACACTGGAGAACAGAGGAAGTTGGCAGAGTGCCTGTGAGTCCCTGGGCGGTTCCCCATCTTGGCAGGTGGGCTCACGTGAGTGCCCAGGGCCCTTCCTCGAACCCCATCTGTGCCCAGGACAGCACAGCACCCACACCATCCCACCAAGTGCCCACTGGGCTTCAGCTGTGACCTCCTCAGTTTGCAGGTGGGGCAAGCTGGGGGACCCCCAACTCTCACCACTTGGGATCTTATCCTGAACATGAGCTTTTACCATCTGGGGGACAGCAAACTCCCGCTGGGAAGCATCCTCAGCCTTGGCTTGTCCACTGGCGGGGGCACCCAGAAGCCAGGCTCACCCAGACAGCTCCTCCATTTTAACCCTGGTGTCGTCTAGGCTGTTGGCTTGATGTGCTCGTGAAAAGTGGGCCAGGAGCTCGTGCAGTGTAAGAATGTGCCTGGGAATCTGCAGCAGGGAGAGGTAGGGGGAGAGGAATAGAGGCAAAGATGGGGAAGGAGAGAGACAGTGATGAAGCAAGTCAGAGAGGGAGCAGCAACATAAAGAGGGAGAGAGAGAGACAAAGCAGATGGAGAATGGTTCTGTCAGCTCCGAGCACTCCCACGAGCAGTGCTGAGGACGGACACCCACAGCACTTCTGATTTCAGACTCTAACGTGGAGCCTCTTCCAGGGTCTTGTCTGGGGCAAGAGCCCAGAGCTTGAGGCTCTAAGCCGACAGGAGGAAGGGCTTGGAGGTAGGCTTAGGACCCAGAGCTCCCCCTTATATTCCCACACTACCTGCTCTGTGGAGCTGGACAGCCTGTGGTCCACTGGGTCAGGGGCTGGCTCTAACCCCATTCTCCATGCAACCCAGAGCTGGGGCCTGTTAGGGCCTGGGACCTCCCGGCCATGGGCCCCTGGTGCCCCCAGGTGTGGCTTCCTCCCAGCTGGGGCCCTCACTGCCATGGCCCCCGAGTGGGCTCCCCAGGCATGTGCCCTCAAGGACATGGTTAAGACTTTTAGATCAGACCTGCTTTCTAGCTATTAATCTCCATTTCCATCTCTCTGAAATAAGGCCATCTGTCTCCTTGGGCTGTCAGAAGGATGATGTGTGATCATGCCTATAGAGTGCCCAGCACAGCAAGTATTCAATATGCATGCTCTCTCCCCCTTCATGAGCACAGGTTCCACCTGAGCATCCTGGGTGCCAAGCCTTCTTCCTACATCTGGCCAGAGGCCTGGCATTCCCTTCTCCCTGAGAGGTGGGGGCAGCCTGTCTCTGGCTTATTTTCTGTCCCCACAGGATAATGAACAATGAAGTAAACGAGACAGAGAGCATCCAGGAAAACATAACCATGGAGTGCCTGATACTCAAAGGCTGTGAGACCCTCCTGGACACCAGCCAGACTTTTGTGAGATGGGCCATGACACCCTGCCACCCCCAATCTCAAGGTAGGCCCCAGCAGTGGTGGCATTCGGGGACACCACCGGTTGTTTGGCTGCCATGTGCCAAAACCTGTCAGTGTGATTGTGGAGTATTCCAGGGCTGCTGGAGGAATGTGACAGCTGTATGTGGATGTCAGTATCTGCACACATGGAGGTAGATATTACTGGTTTTCACAGTTCCTTTCTCTCCAGATGTACACATGATTCTTCCCAGATGCCCTTGATGTGTCTGTGGATGTCATAGTAAACACTGACATGTCCTTTTGGGGAGAAAAGAGTGGAAATGAGGACAGATACTTAGTGGTCCCATGAATCACAAGCATGTTCAGAATCCATGGGGAAGTCGTGTGGGTCAGTCCCTCTGTCCCTTGCTCATCATCATTGACCCCTTGTGGGAGGCCGGGATCACAGAGGTTCACATGGGTAGGAAGTTTGATTCACCCTCAGCCTCCACTTTCCTTGGGAGCTGTGTTTGAGTGGCACAGCCCTGTCAGCAGGCAGCTAGAGGCTGTGACTAAGGGGACTTCTCCCTGGACTACTGCAGATGATGAGATACGGGAACGCCTGCTGAAAGCTGGCAAAAGGTGAGACTTCTTACCACATCAGCCTCCCAGAATCTCTATCTGCAGAGTCCAGCAGAAGGAAGTGGTGAGAATTTTTTCTCTTTCTAAATTTAGATTGGCAGAAGAAAATATTTGGGAAACTAGTTTCTTGTGCTTATAGTGATTCTTGGTTTAAATTTGGTAGTGTACTCTTGGTTTTCATCTTGATCCCTTTTCCTCCCAGAGATAGTCTCTGTTTTTCTCTTTTGTCTGTGTCTTTTGTCATAGGAAAGAAATACCATAGGGTAGGACACAGGCAGAGGCGCTATAAACCTGCTGTCCTGGCCGGCCCCACAGACTGGTGAGTTTGTGGGTCTCACCAGACAGGAATCTACAAACTTTGCTGTGGGTTATTATGCACATGACGTGAATACCATTGCCAAGGGCATCTTGGAAGCCAAAAAGGCTGCAAATTTGGTGGGCACGGGTCGAGTAGTTAAGAGCCATTAGGGCGCTCGCCACTTTCAGAAGACTCCCGTGACAGGATAATTTGGGTCATGGAATGGGGTAGATGACACATGTCCCCCGCCAACTGCAAGAAAATGTCCATGCAACGACGAGGTACTCTGTAAAGCACACAGTCCCCAACCCTGCGGCACCTCCCCCGCTAGGTATTATTCTGGCTCCAAGAGACCTAAGGTGTGGCTAAAGCTGTCATTGTGCACATAAGAAAAAAAAAACGCGATGAGGTTTTTCCTTCTGTCTTGTTCTGTGTCCTGAGAAAACTTGGCTTTGTGACCAGTGAGGATATTCTCCTTGGTCTCCACCATACGGAAGGTGCATTTATTGGGGTGCACCTTGGTGGCCAGTCGAATAGACTGGGGTTCCGAACTGTCTCTTTGTCCGGCTGTGCCAAGCTCTCAGGGGAGTTTGTCATAAAGGGCCCAGTCCATAAGGGCCTTTGTCGTCTTAACCTTCGTTGCTTGTTAGTGCTGGAAAAATCCCATTCCAGTATCACCTGCCCAGTGTCACAGATTAGCGGGTCTGTGACTGGAGGCGTCCCACACTATTGTGGGAGACCGGAGACACCATTTTCACTACACCATCCTTACCGCCTGTGCAACAAAGGTCTTTACTTTCTCTGAACATCTTTGTGAGTGAATTCTGTGGATCATGGGGCTACATCATCTGCGCCCGCACCAGGGACCCCTCTTGTGTCCATGATAAAGATTTATTCTAAGCGTGGAAAGTTACCTCTGGGTCTTTCCTTAAAAAGGCTTATTGGATTGAGTCACTATTGGAATAAATATACAAATAAAGATCCTACTCGTCAATGGCCAGACGATGGATCCTTTAAATTGGAATAACCTCTAAATTGGAGAAAAAAAATGTTTTGAGGGCTCTCACATAATTATTTATTTGGTACCTAAGAAAAGGCCAAAAAAACGAAGGGAAAAATTTGACTAGCCTTAAGACCTTGACTCAGGTTATAATTAAATTGAGAACATGTAAAAGTATAATTGTTGATAAGATTATAAAGGTTAAAATATTTGAGCTAATTTTATATAAAGAGGTTACATCAACTTTGCCTGAGGATGTTTTAAAATGTCTGACTGGGAATGTTTCCCTTGTCCAAAATTAGAAGACCAAGACCTATTGATTAAAGTCTTAATGATAACTATGTTTAAAAATATGAGATGATAAAATTTACATAAAATTTTGTAGAAAAAAACTGATGTTATTTCTACTACAGAACAGGTTAACAAAAATAATAATTTAGGACCGGCCCCATGGCTTAGCGATTAGGTGCATGCGCTCCGCTGCTGGTGGCCCAGGTTCGATCCTGGGCGTGCACTGACGCACTGCTTCTCCAGCCATGCTGAGGCCGCATCCCACATACAGCAACTAGAAGGATGTGCAGCTATGACATACAACTATCTACTGGGGCTTTGGGGGAAAAAATAAAAAAATAAATCAAAAATAATAATTTAAATGATGGCTAATTTTATCTGAATTCTTATAAAGCCCTGTAGGCAATCTAAATAATTATTGGGAATAAGTAACTAAATAGTTGTATAAAGGATAAATGTTGGATAAACTTTAAACAATTATGTGTTATGGTGTTTACAGCTTCCAAACACTTTTTGGTGACTTAAAACTTTAGAGTTTTGCTAAAATTTCTGATAAAAATTCTCTGAGTATCATTATTTCCAAATAAGATAAGATATTAGACATTGATTGTTAAACTTACGTTTGTCCACTTTTGGCTTTTCATTACAAGAAAACTAAAAGGTGTTTTGGGTCTATTGGTAAACATGTGTTTTATTAAACGATTATACTATAAAATAACATATTTCTAGAAGTTATAAAGAGTTTATAAATTTTCCAAGCCACAAGATACTAATGTAAAAAAAAGTTTATAATGGTTTACTTAGTTTTTACTTACAAATTAAGGTTTCTAAAGGTTAAAATATCCAATTAATATATGTGATTGAAGCTACTAAAAAATTAAAAAAAAATGTCTGTTTACAAAAAAAATAAGATATATAAACGTACAAAAAATGGAAATGTTTTGTTTGGTCGATTAAGAAAAATAAATTTGTCCTCAAGTACTAAGAAGAAAATAAAAGACATGGGACAAATTCTGAATGTAAAAAGAAAGTTATAAAAGGTGTGAAAGAGAAATTCTAAAAAAGGAGTTTTTGCATGGTCAAGTTGGCTAAGATTAAAATAAATTTAATTAAGTAAATGAGTTTTAATAGCAGCAGTAAGCTGGTACAAAATTAAAATTTGGTCTTCTGTCTCTTAAATAGATAATTTGCTTAAACTTGATAAAGAGGATACAAAAGATTGTTCTTTACCTTTGGGTAAGTCTACCTAAAAGACAGAAAGAAAAAAAAAACTGTTAATTTCCTGTGTTCAAAAGACTGAGCTCTCTCTATTCAGGCTTTTTGGACTGTTAATGCTCTGTTTGCTTTGACTTCTTATATTTTTGACAAGCTCCCCAAAATTCATATCCTAAATAAAGTCTTTTTTTCTTTGGAAATTTTCAAAGGGCCCTAAAACATCTCAAAAAAATTTGCTCTCTTCCTATAAGGAAGAAAACAAGAAAATTTGCTCTCTACCTATAAAGAAAAAGATACTAAATTTATTAGGCTTATTCAGCATGTTAAATTACATGAAAAGCATTGTCAGACAAGTGATTATAAGCCTGCTTAGGTGGTATTTTGTGGGTAAATGTTATTGATATAGGTGTTTTAAAATTGGATAACATTACTAAAATTCTAATCTGTCCTGGTTATCAGTCATAATTCTGGTTATTATTATTTTAAAGTGTTATATGTCACAAAATTAACCAAATTTCTCTGTCAATTGACATTTTGAGGTCTTGTTGTTTACAGACTTATTTCTTTGCTCTAACGCTTTTGCAAAATGTTCCAACTTCAAAAAAATTCATAAAAAAGACTGACATTTACACTGGAGTACAGGTTTCTGATAAAGTTTCTGATCATAAAACTGAACTGGGTAAGAAATTACAGAAATCTGTTAGAGAGACTGATCACTTCATAAAGCTGCTAACAAAAAGATTGAGATCAAGAATTGATTACACAAGACTAAATAAACTGATAAAGATGATTATAATTTTTATGATTTTTCATTTAAAGTATTGCTAAATTTTCAATGTTTTTTTTTCAGATTTAAAGAAAACTTTTTCTCTTTTCTCCAGAGCTAGCTATGACATAACAATTCGATAAATGATACATTTATAAACAAAATTAAAATATTTCTCTTTTTCTCTCTACCTGATCCCTCCAAAATTTAAAAACTCTTAGGGAGTAAATATTGTTGTTTTCATGCAATATAGTTATTTACATAAGTTCAATAAAAATCTGTTCTCCTTATAACAAGACACAATTAAAAACACTAGTTATATTACCAAGGCTGTGACTAAAACATCATATTTATGATATAACCATACAGCTTTTGAAAAATAAAGATTAGACTTTATAAAATAAAGCCACATAAAAATATTGGCCTAGTACTTTCTGTTCCAAACAAAACTTACCAAGATAAATAAAAAAGTCACTTATCTGACAAGTACAAAAAACCTCAAAATATTTTAGAAAAACCTCAAAAAAAAATTCACCCAAATCTATAGAAATTACAAACAAACTCTGATGACAAAATCCTTGGCTTGGCTTTCCTGGCCTAGAAAGGCCTTTAAAGTTAAATCTGAAATTCCTTATAAAAAGTTCCAACAAAGCAGATTTAAAAGAGCCTATGTGATCAATTTCTAGGCTTACTATACTTATATAAATAATTCGGCCAACTCTATTAGATCTAGACTTATTTTACAAAGTAGTTAGTTTTATTTTGACTATCTTTGATAAAAATGAGGGAGATTTAAAAAAATTATATTTCAATAAAACTATAATATACATTTAAAGATATTAGATCCTAGTTTTGTTAATTGTCTTTTAAGGTTTTTGTTTTATATCTATTGACTAGACTAGATCTTGATTTCTTCTAGTCTCCTAAAATATCTGGTTACAGATGTCCAAACTAACGTTTTTGATTTTTTCCATCATTTTCATTTAAAATCACTAAAAACTAAACCTGCCCTTTTTCCTAAAGCCTCACAAACTAAAGCTGATAAACTTGATATAAACTTAAGAGATGACCTAACGACACCATCAGAGACATTTTAAACTACAAAAGATGCTTTGAGGCTGACATCTAAAAATCATCTTAACTGACTGTCCTCTGACCTCAAAAACTGGTTTACAATTTACTCCAACCATTAACCTTGTTTTTCTTTTGTGTACATAAAAATACTTCTATTAAATACTTGATTGCTTGCTTCCATAATATAGGCATAACCTTGAGAGCCCACCTATATCACCACCTTCTAAAATAAACTTAATTAAACTGATCTATTATCAAGACTAAAAAATTTGTTCGGTGAGATAAAACAATCTACCAACTTGGCTTCTAGACTATAAAACTTCTTTAAGTTTCAAAAAGACTGTGAAACTTTTAGTTTCAAAGACGGGACTGTGGGAGATCAAGATTTGGCCATCCTAAAATATATCTCTTTACCTTGATTGTTTTCTCTGAGGGACATTTGACCTCCTCCACTAACTGCCTAAAAAATTTGACATGGTGGCTCCGCCCTGGAACAGATCTATCATGATGGCTATAAAGATAATGTAAGATAGAGGTTACAATAAAAAAGGCACCAACAAGCCCCTCTTATCAGAAGTTCTGTCTCTCTGGCCACATTCTCTAGATGGCCCTGCGAGGAGTTGCCAGACAATCATTTACATTTATCAGGAAAATCTCCATTTCTAACGGTATCTCCCTCTCTGTTTTAGAAAGAGTGGGGGATGGCCTTATTTCTAGAGGCTTATCAATGTAGAAGGTGAGGCATTAAATCTACATAATAACCTTACTCTTGTTTACTGTGCTTTAGTGGTAATCTCCTATAACTGACTCTCCCCACCCCAACATCCTCCTTTGTCATTGGCTGTACATGGTATTTAAGACGAAAATTTCTGCTACTGTGTTAAAAAACGCAGTGTCCCTGCTTTCTCCCATGTATACATGTTATTAAACTTGATATTATTTTCTCCTGCTAACCTGTCTTGTTAATTATTTGCCCAGCCATAAGAACCTTAAAAAAAAAGGGCAGAGGGAGAGTCTCCCTCTTCCCCCGACACTAATGACTCCATCTTGTCAAGTTCAGGTCTGTCTAGCCAAAAGTCATTCATGTATATGGTAAGATTTACTTCATTTTTTTAACAAAGATAAAATGATGAATGGATTTTCATATTTTTGCCTGTTTCATCTATAAAGATCTTACTTTACAATTTAATAGCTTCAACCTGCTACAATAATTTAAAGAGCCTTTTGAAGCTTGTAATATGCCATGTCCAACAGGATCTAGTAAAAAAATCAGTAGTTCACAATCCGAAAAATCTCATTTATATTCATTACCAACAATACTTACACTTCAAAGACACTAATAACCAACATATCATTTGTTCCTACTGCAGAATTTAATAGGTTGTTAAATTCTCGTATCATCCAAAAGCATAATTAGGATGCTATCATTATAATCTATCTTTTTATCAGAAATATTAAAACTAATGATTATTAAAACTAATGGCAACTAACGACCTGTTTTCTTTCTCTATGGTTTATCTTTTCTAGAATATCATATAAATGAATCCTACCGTATTTGGCCTTTTGACTTTTCACCCTATCAGTCAAATCAAAATTTGAAAATTCCTGTTCTATGAGCTTTCCAAATCTAAATTCTTACAATTGTAAATGAATATAGAGACAAAACACACACTACATACTACTTCTAAAAAGCTCCTCCTTATCCGAGTTCAATTCTATCACCAACTGCCAAGAAAAATCTTTCCACTGATACCAAAATTCCCTACACATTATGTCAATCATCAATTGATCAGTCATCAGTCTATGTTAACAGAATGTGAGTTATTATTAGGAAGCTACATAATTTGCACCAAAGATTGTTTAAAGCTCCTTTCATTAAATGCAGTTTACAATAACTCACAGGCTTCAAAGTTCGCCTTGCAAATATACAGTCAATTATCAGAAACTATTAATGGGATTAGGCTTTTCTATAAAAGTGGTCCCAAGGAAGTAGGAATATTTATTTGGTTAAAGAACGCAATGAGGAGCCCAATAGCCTGAACAGAGTCAGACAGAGGAGCGCTGACCTCAGGCCATCTTATGAAGGGCCGTGTTCACCGGGAGATATCCCGACCTGGCCTAGACGGGGTCCCGGGTGGCACGAACTCAAGGGCTCGTCCAGAGGGCAGGCGACTCCCTGCCGCCCGCTGCACCTCTACTGGGTGGGCAGGAGGCCCCGCTGTGGTGGGGCCCCGCCAAGGCAGAGGGACCGGCCTGCCAGGCGGCGCTCCTCTGTTCCTCCAAGGGGCAAAGTTGGGTTCCCCCGCCTGGAGCAGCCCTCCTGCAGCCCCGGCCCCCGCCCCCGACACTGCGCTCCCGCCATCTGCAGCGGAGATCTCCACACCGAGCCTGCTGCCCACCGCTTACCTTGGCGCCGCTCCTGCCCAGCGTTCCTTCACACTACAGAAAGGAGAGCTCCCCAGGGCTGAAAATCCTGGAAGAAGGATCCAGAAATCACCAATCCCCCCACACAAACCTCCGAGGTAGCCATGTCCACACCAGGGACCCCGCCTCCAGTGCACAAGCTCCGGGGCTCTCCAGCTCGCCGGCCCCTCTGCTGCTTTGAGCGCCCGTCCTGCGCATGCTCGGGCGTCTCCGAGGATTCAATGGGAACTGCTGGGGTGGACGCAGGAGGGGTTGGGGACTGAGGTGTCCCTGAGAGGGAGAGTGGGAGCGGGCTGTCCCTCTGCTGCTCTTGACTCTGCTGTCCCTGGATGACCGTCAGCTCCTGGAGAAGATCTGCCTTCCCTTGAGGCGGCTCCTCCTGTCCTGAGAAGTGCGTCACATGAACTAACATTTGTTTCAAAAAGAATGATGACATCCTTAACACCTGATGTGTCGTGTCCCCAGAAGATTTCTCTGCTTCCCCAGAAAACTAGACAGCAAGCAGCTGGGACCGTGTTCTGACCCAGGAAGGAAGGATGCTGAGGGCACAGCTGTCTCCCCTCTGCCGGCTCCTTCCCCTGATTTGTGGCCCTGATGGGGCTATAGCGTTGGGGACTCCTGCAGGTGACAACGCTCAAGTGTTTGCCCATGGTATTACATTTCTTATGATTTCTTGGTTAAAACGGGAAGCTAGCTGTCAGTTTTTCTGACGATTTCACTCGCAGAAATGTCTTTGGACAAAGAAGTTTGTTTAATTTCTGATTTTTATAATCAATAACAATAATTAAATACTTTTTTTCTTAATCTCATTGGCATGCTAAAACAAACAAGTCACTTGGTTTTCACCAAATTGGCCACATTTTCATTAAAACTTTGGGAGTATCGCTGTTTGAGGTAAAGAAAGCATTTGGGAAGAACAATTATCTTCAGATAGTATCTTCCCAGATAAATGTACAAACACATAGTTATGAGCCCTTTTGAGGGGCCTGGGAAATCCAATTTGAGTTCTACAATGGATCATCTGAAGGTTCAATTAGTAATTTTCTGAGGAGTTTGCAAGTAAATGTTCATGTCGCCTTCAAATAGGTCTGGTGATTTAAATGAAGGTTGAGCTTAATGATAAAAGTTTTCAAGAGAAATATTTCAAGAGAAATATTAAGTAAATGTACTAAAAACAAAAAGGTGCAAATCAAAATAAAGCCTGACATTATCTTCTTTAAAACAGAGTCAGAGTATCACTATTGTCAAGGTATGAGAAGGAATAGAAATGCTTTATAAAGTCAATTCTTCACTTCCAAAGGATGCAAGGTGACATTCTAGAAGTCTCCACAGTCTTTCACTCATCTAGATTAAAATTGCTCAATTTATATTTTAAAGACTAATGAATCTGAGGGCAAAATAGTCAAGGTCAGTGTTTAATTGTTTTTCCTTGTTGCAAAGTACATGGGTATAAAGTGTGGCTGAAATCCATGATCTTGGAGAATAAAAATATATAGAACTTATTTATCACTCTCACAGCATGTCCTGACTTAATCCTACAAATGTCCCAAGAGTAAAACCTCAGTGAATTCTGTTCTGTTCTTCGATATCACATCTTTCCCTCATAATGAATATTCTCAAATTAGGCTCTAGCTAGTAATTATGTTCCTGATGCAAATATGAAATAAAGAAGAATCCATGCGTGATTACATTTCGCTCAAGAAGACTACTTAGAACCCAAATTTGTTTTTTGCTTTGTTTTTCTTTATCGATTTATTTCTTTCTCCTCAGCGGAGTCGGCAGATAGATGACACAGAAAGCTGAGAGACTAGAGGGCAGTGTCTTGAAGAATGTGGGATTTCCTAATCTTCCAGATCTTTTTTATCTTTAAAATTCTACTATTTTTCTATTTATATAGGGGTTCATTTTTTTCATTATTTCTAATAGTGATCATAATAGTGAGACTAACAAAACTTAGCACTTGTGGAACTTTTTTCGTCATAAAATTTATGTTATTTTGACAATTGTTAATATATTAAAAAGCGACTAAGAGCTAATCTGATCCTCAGAGGATTTTTAGGGTAGTGAGACTGTTCTGTGCATAATGGTGGCTACATGTCACTATATGTGTGTCAAAACCCATGGAACTGTACAACAAAAAGTGTGACCCTTAAACTAGAGACTGTAGTTCATAACAACATTTCAATATTGTTCATTCATTATAACAAACGTATCACACTAATGCAAGGTGTTAATAATAGGGGAAACGGGGCTTGGGAGAGAGGAGAGAGGCAGTGTGGTAGGTGTATGGAGCTCTATGTACTATCTGTTCAATTATCTGTAAATCTAAAACTGTACTTTTAAGCATAAAGTTTTTTAAAGTTTTTTTGAAAGGCACCGAAAGGTAAGCTAACACTGTAGGGCATCTATTTTGTGCAGAAGGGCAAGGAAGAAGTTGAAATGATTTAAAAAGTTCACCTTGTGAAGGTTTGAATTGTGGTGTGTTTCTGAAGCCTTAGACAAGGGCAAGACATAGAATTTGAGACATGGATGAAATAAAGGAGAAG